>NW_017731635.1:0-5412 GCF_001890085.2 Hipposideros armiger | reverse complement strand
CCCACCTTTCATGAATCCTCACTGCCGAACGCATATACAGACACACACGCAGACACACACACAGACACACACTCACACCCACATGTACACACACACACACACACGTACACACAGACACACACTCACACCCACATGTACACACACACACACAGAGACACACACACACGTACACACACACACACAGACACACACACACGTACACACACACAGACACACACACGTACACACACACACACAGACACACACACACATGTACACACAGACAGACACAGACACACACACTCACACCCACATGTACACACAGACACACACACAGACACACACCCACATGTACACACAGACACACACACATGTACACACAGACACACACATGTACACAGACACACACACGCACACACAGACACACACACACACACTCACACCCACATGTACACACAGACACAGACACACACACACACGCGCATGCATACTTCCAACTCATATATCCCAGTCTCAAAGGAACTCACTTCCTACAGAGCTGAGATGCAGGAGAAAAAAAAAAACAAAAACCCATTTCAGAACGGAAGGTGCTCAGTTATCATGGCAGGAGGGAAGGGCACACCCATCATCCCAAGAGCCCAGGGGAAGGAGTAGGTGTAGGCAAGTGGAAACACGTGGCACTGAGGTGGCAGAGCCTTTTGAGATAATCAGTCTATTGTGATTGAATTGTGTGTCCCCCACCCCCCCAAAAAAAGATTCGTTGAAGTCCTGACTCCTGGTACCTATGAATGTGACCTAATTTGGAGATAGGATCTTTGCAGATGTCATCAAGCTAAGATGAGGCCGTTCGGGTGGGTCCTAATCCAATATGACTGATGTCCTTAGAAGAAGAGGGCGATTTGGACACAGACATGTGCGGAAAACCCCATGTGATGACAGAGGCAGAGACTGGAGTGACATAGCCACAAGCCACGGAACCCCAAGGATTGCTGGCCGCCACCGGAAGCTGGAAGAGGCAAGAAGGGCTGTCCCCTCCAGGTTTCTGAGGAAGCATGGCCCTGTGACCTTTCAGCTTCAGGCTTCTGGCCTCCAGAACCGAAAGATGATGAGTTTCTGTGGTTTCAGGCCACCTATTGGGTTGTCGGAAAAGTCATGACACATTTTTTGCAACAAAAAACATAGAAAAAAATACGTCATGACTTTCCTGACAACCCAATAGTTTGGGATGCTTTGTTACGGCAGCCACAGGAAACTCATACAGTTCTCACCCCACCCCAGCAACAGCGGCTTTCCTCTCAGCCCTCCTCCTCCTCCTCACAAGACAAGATTCCCTCACAGATGAGAGAGGGGGAAGGGTTGGGGGTGGAGGACGATGGTACCAGGAGGAGTTGCTCACGGCAGTAGAAGAAAGCCTCGTTAGCGTGACCTGACCTGAGAGTGTCACAGAGCACGTGCGCCCTGAGGTTTCAGCCTTCTCCAGCTATCATGGGCAGCACTCGCCCTCTACAACATCCTGAACGCTCGCCCGCGTGGGCAGTCCTAAAGAGGGTGGAATATTTGAATAAAACATAGTTTGTTCAAACCCTGCACACAATATAAATTAAAAGCGACACATAGCATGTTGGCCATCCTCAGATGGGCAAACCAGGCCCAGCCCGACTCTAGTCCTTGATTCATGTAATAGACAGCGATCCTCTGGGTGTGCTTGGAAGCAGGGACTCTTGCTTGGGACAGCTCTGGGGCAGAGCCCTGACACAGATTACTATNCAGGGAAAAAGTCGGGACTGTGCTGGCCTGAGGAACCTGACCAGGTTCATGTGGCCATGTGGCCGCTGCAGGGTTAGAATCCAAACCCAGCAAGAGGTGTAATTCTAACATCTTGGGCGCTCTCTGCTCCACTCCTCATGGGATCCCAGGCTGTGGTCTGGGAGGGAGACAGTTGTCCCTCCTCCAAAGGGACTTAGCTACAGCTGTGTAGGCAGCTCATGACATCTGTTGATTAGATAAGTGGGCCATGAAGAATCAGGCCCCGCCCATCAAGAGGTATTAAGAAGTTCAAGGACGGCCCCTGTGTTGCTATGTGCCAGGCGCCACCCCTAGGGAGGCTGTGGGGGACAGGGTAAGAGGACAGAGATGATGACCATGCTGGAGTTGACGGGGAGCATAGCGACCTCACGGCTGTGGTGTGTGTGGTGCTAACCCAGCCCCAGGCATCAGAGAAGGCTCCAGGGAGGAGGTGAGAGTTGGGCTGAATTTTAAAGCATGACTAGGCACCATTTAGGAGTTTCGTGGGCCAAGAAAGGAGGAGCAGCCTGTGCTGGAGGCGGGCAAAGACGAGAGGATGTATATGGTCCCTCACGTGGCCAGGAGGGGTCTGGGTAAAGTGGCACCTGGACCAGGAGAGGGAGGCAGGGACCCTCCCACTTAGGGCTGAAATGCATGCAGAACATGGGGTGCTTCACCCTAAAGGTGGGGAGGAGCCAAGGAAAGCCTTTGAGCTGGGCACTGACATGACAGGATTTGCAGTGAGGGTGACTTGGGTTGGGGGTGGGTAACACGGCCACCCAGTGGGGCAGGCCCTTCTAGGAGCGTCAGGTGATGGGTTTGAGGAGCCTGGGGATGGCCGCAGGTCACTGAATCCTTGGCAGGTCACTGAGCACACTGTTCTGGTGCTCAGAGGGGGCCTGGGGTCATGACCATGCACGTGAACCTGACCGAGCAGGTGCAGTGACCAGAGCAAGAGTGGATGGAGGCGAGGAGGGCCGACAGTAGAATTCTGGAGCAGCAGCAGCTCAGAGATGGATGGAGGAGGGGTGCGCAGGGGAGGCACCGGGCGTCTTCACCTAGCACTGGCTTCAGTGCATGTTGGAAAATTAAGCCACTTCTACAAAGAAATAGCTCTAGGTCTCATCTAGAGGTTTCTGAGGCTGACATTGGTCCTAGGCCAGACAGTGTGTGAAGTCACAGTCCCCATCCTAGCTGGGGAGGCCTGAACACTGACCCCCAGCGATGCATATTGGAATTTCTCTTTCCACAGCATTTGTGCCACAAACTATGCTCCCAAACACACTTTTCACCCTTAGTCCCAACAGCCACCCCGAAGGTGCTGTACTCAACTGCTTTGAAGGTCCTGAGAAACGAGCCTGATCAGCTCGTGGGAGCCCCTTCTGGGTTGAGTTTGGAGTGTGGCCTCATCACTCGGTCCTGGAGATTTTGTTTCCCAGCAGGTCCTGTGGGTAGAGGCCAGCATGTTCTCAAATAAAACAAAACAAAAAAAAATGAATAAAACCTGTTTTAGCTTATCAGTGATCGCGAGGCCACCTAGGTGGGGGTTTCAGAGCACACGAACCCGCTGACAGAATGCCAGAGCTAACTTTGACAATCCCCAGGCCTGTTACATGGGTATTCAGGGACAGTGACATCCAGATTTAAGTGATGGGGAAACTGTCACCTTCTCCATGGCCCATGAGAACTGTTCAGGTGGAGGCAGGGGGCAGAGAGGAGGCAAACACAGCATTAGCTGGAACACTGGCCCCTTAGCGGCGAGCTTGACGTGAAATCTCACAGAATCATCCCAAAGGCTGCCATGTGATAGGGTGAGCTTTCCATCCAAACAACGTTCCCTGGTGGAGCAGACCACCCATTGCACGTTACCTCCTAAGATGCCTGGCAGCACCTCAGCCTGACTAGTAGTAGAAACCACCAGGCACTTGCTGTATGAAATGGGTGGTTTTCCTAGGTGCACTGGAGGACAATGAGGCTCTTTGTTGCCCCATTGTTTATGGAGTTAGTGGCACATCGCTGTCCAGATCTGGGGGATGGGTAGAGAGAAGAAGTGGGTGCATCCCATGGGCACCATGCAACAGTGGGATTAAAGGAATGCAGGTACACACAGCCATGCGAGTGGGCCATTAAGTCACAGTGTCGAGGAGAAAATGAACGACAGAGGGAGGTACATAACCCGATACTATTTACATAATGTGTTAGTCTGCCATAACAAAATACCATAGGCTGGGGGCTTACACAACAGAAATATATTTTCTCCAAGTTTCAGAGGCTGGAAAGTCCAAGAAGAAGGCTCCAGCAGGGTTTGATTTCTGGTGAGAGCTCTCTTCCTGGCTTGCAGACAGCCACCTTCTTAAGGTGTCCTCACAGGGCAAAGAGATAGATCTCCCTTTCTCCTCTATAAGGCCATAGTCCTATCAGATTAGGGTCCCACCTTTATGATCTCACTTAACCTTAATTGCCTCCTGAGGACCCTGTCTCCAGGTATAGTCACTTTGGGGGGTAAGGGCTTCAACAACTTGGTCCTTAGCACATAAACGAAAATGCACACATACAGCACAATGTGTATATGCAAGGAACTCCTTCTGGGGGGTCATTTAAGGAGGTAAGTGGTGGGAGTGGTGAATGGAAAGAAAAGGGATCAATTTATCAATTGATCAATCAAGAGAGGGTGTTGTGCACACCTACGGTGGCACATACCACGGACTGAGATTTTTAAAAATTGTGTGCATGCGTGTGTGCATATATGTGGGTTTTGACATACTTTTTGATTGCGGGTTGCACTTTTCTTTTAGAACGTTTGCCCGGGAAGTTTACTCTCCGGCAGCGAAACCTCGAAGTCTAGTATGATCCTGTCTAACACCACGGCTGTGACACCCTTTCTGACGGAGCTGTGGCAGGGGACAGCTCAACAGGGCAGCAACACGTCTGGCCTGGCCCGCAGGTCCCCCGGTTACACCGACGGTGAGATGGAGGCTCTCTACATTCTCATGGTGCTCGGCTTCTTCGGTTTCTTCACCCTGGGCATCATGCTGAGCTACATCCGCTCCAAGAAGCTGGAGCACTCCCATGACCCCTTCAACGTGTACATAGAGTCCGACTCCTGGCAGGAGAAGGACAAAGCGTACTTCCAGGCCCGGGTTCTGGAGAACTACAAGGCATGTTATGTCATTGAAAACCAGCTGGCTGTGGAACAGCCCAACACGCACCTTCCCGAGATGAAGACTTCGTCATGACCCCACAACTGGTTAGAACTGGACAAAGCCTACTTGACAATCTGATTTTTCTAATCCTTTGCCTCTTATATTCTTTATTCCATGGATACAATTGAGGGTTTTTGCTACTGTAAGAAGTGAGCGGTGGATTAATAACATAATTTCTCTAAAATTGCACTCCTTCTATAACAAGACTGTCAGCTGTTCACCAGCACCTGTCCCTGCCTTGTTAATTTTAGCAGAAGCCCTGAGATCATGGCCTCTGAGAATAAGAGCTGTATTTCCCAGACTCCCTTGCAGCTAGCAAGGCCATGTGATGAAATTCTAGCCAGTAGTAGTGGGGGTGATGGGGGTAATTTCCAAGTGATCCTTGAAAAGGAAAGGACGTATCCTCCACTTCCCTTTCTCCTTTCCCAGTGACTGGGGCACGGAT
>NW_017734143.1:4365-5133 GCF_001890085.2 Hipposideros armiger | reverse complement strand
CTATATGTGCTGTAAAATGCTATTAACTATCCTTTACCCACCAATGTGAAAGAAGTGTGTGTCTCTCCATTTTACTTTTTATCCAATCCCAGAGATTTTCCTGCTTTGCTTTCTCCCACCCCTTTAATGTACAACCAATGGATTTCATGTAACCTTCCTCCTTTGATTCTAATGTATAAAATAAGTTGCAAAACAGCCATTTTCCGGAGCATTTTTCCATTCTGTTGAGACTTTGCTCCCAGGCAATAGTCATCAGTTTGGCTCAAATAAACTCTTATAAGCTTTCTCTTAGGCTGGATGGTTTTCATTGACATGAACTACAGAAATTTACGTCACACAATCCTAGAGTATGGAAGTCTGCGATCAGGATGCCAGCAAGTCGGGGTTCTGTGAGGGGCCTTTTCTTGGTTGTAGACTGCCAACTTCTAGTTGTATCCTCACATGAAAGAAGGGGAGAGGGAGCTCTCTGGGGCCTCTTTTATAAGGGCACTCATCCCGTTCATGAGGGCTCCATTCTCATTACCTGATCACCTCCTGAAGGCCCCATATCCAAAGACCATCACAATGGGCATTAGATTTCAACATGTGAATTTTAGGGGGACACAAACATTCAGCCTATAGCAATACACATACCAGTAAGAAGGAATTTTCATTAAAGTCTTTTATTTTTAAATCAAGAAAGTATTAAGTAATAATAAGTCACTACCTACACATTTTTATTGGACCTATGATGGTGAAACTTCTCTCCTTTCTGGTTTCTAAGCCTGG
>NW_017734143.1:0-835 GCF_001890085.2 Hipposideros armiger | reverse complement strand
TAGGCTGGATGTTTTTTCATCCACATTTCTTGGCATAGTCAGGCAGGATTCCAAAGACGTCCACCCAGGAACACCCTGCGGACCCAGATTTGGTGCTAGGTACCAGCAGGGGCCCATTGTGCCCCACTGTCTCCCTGCTTCGCATTGGATGAACTTGGGTGAGTTTTTCTTGGGATTCCGGACCTCCCTGTTTTAAGGTAAGAGGCCCTGACTGTATTTGAGCTGTTTGTTTGTTTTATTTGTTTTAAATCCTCCAGGTGGCCTTAAAGGTTAAGGGTTGAGATAACCCAGGTTAAGGACAAGAGTTAAGATAACTCTGGGACAGGAGAAAAAAACGGGTGGCTGGTTTTAATTTTGGCTTTTCAATTGGAATTGCTTACTGCGAGTCTGAACAAAACTTTTCACTGGATAAATGAGAGTCTGAACTTGTTCAGCTCTGAAAATAAGGGGCATTTACTCCCCCCAGCCCGAATTTCGGGTATTCTTAGGTGACTAAGAATCTCTGTGGAAGTGTTTGAGCGTACTCCTCAAAATGTGCAGTGGCTCCATAGGAAATTCCAACACAACTGTAATTAAATATTTGACTTGTCCGGGGATGTGCTACATAAAGGCTGGTTACCTAGGTGCTCCGAGTCCTCACAGTTGTACTAGACAGCCGGGGAGAGAAACTGAGGCATGTAAGAAGGTTGAAGCGACTCAGGAAATGACAGCCCCTTGGAGCTCAACCCATAAGCAGGACACTTCAACCCACTACATAATATCACTAGATATTTGTTCAGACTCTGCAGATCTCAAAAGAAAACTAGAAATTAAATGGACAATCTTTTTTTTTTTT
>NW_017734142.1:3873-4879 GCF_001890085.2 Hipposideros armiger | reverse complement strand
GGGCATTGACCTAAACCTTGAATGAGAGATAAGATTTCAGAAGGAAAGCTGGTGGGAGAGTATTTCCCGGCAAAGAAAGGGTCTGAGCACAGCTGAGCTTGGGCTCCTGTGACGAACCACCAAAGAGTTATGGGCCAGGATGGGCCACATCAGAACAATGTTTTAGGAAGGCTGTCTTGTCATGTTTAGCAGGAAAGGGGAAAGAAGAGAGACACTAGATGCAGGAACCCCGTTTTAAAAATAAAGGGGGGGACAATTTAATTATTCATATGATAGAAGCTGCAGCCGTGGAAATAGGAAGGGGTAATTATGAAAGATGCTGAAGAAGAAATGCTGGATGTTGATCAGTTCATTGATGTTGCGGGGGCAGAGGAACCAAGAGACATGGCATCCATTAAATTGGGATGTACCCAGTTACAGGAGGATGATAGTATATCTTTTGTATTATAATATAATACCTAACACTTATTCCAGATTTACTCTGGACCAAACACTGCTAAGGGCTTAACATGTAATGTCTTATTGAAATTCTCACAGAAACCTCTAAGGTAGGGACAAACGTAATTTCTGTTTTAAATTTGCAGAAAGGAATGTACAGAGAGGTTTGGTTAATTTGCCAAAAGTCTCTAAGAGAAGAAAAAAAGAAGATGGAAGCCTGAGGAACTAGCCAGATCAGGAGTCAGTTTTGGGGGTTTTGTTTTTTGTTTTGTTTTTGTTGTTGTTGCTGTTGTTGTTTGGATTGAGGAGATTCCATTTTGTTCATAGATAGAAGGAAAGGAGCCAAGTGGGGCTGAAGGAACCAACTGTAGGTACAAGAGAAGGAAAAACGGCAGAAGCAGGTTCCTGGAGGATAAGGGAGGGAGAAAGGCAGTCTGCTAAGTAACATTTTCCCCAGCACTGGAATCTGTTGGCTGAGCATGAACAAGGTGGAGCCGGTGACATTTGTTCATTTGTTCTACTGCCCTCTCATCTGTCCATTGTAGGTGATAAAGGAACTCCAGGAGTT
>NW_017734142.1:0-1508 GCF_001890085.2 Hipposideros armiger | reverse complement strand
TGCATTTCTAAAGAAAATGTTATTCTATATTTGTCTTTTTAATGCTTTATTCAATATTGATATTGTAGTTGAGAGATTGGGGGATTTGGTTTGCTTTGGTTTATAATTTTTGGTTATGTGTTTTTGCTTATTATGTTAAGCAGAAATCCTGCAATGAAAGGTACTATATTTGCTAGACTCTAGACAAAAGATATTGTACATAAAGAGAATGTTTTTTCTTTAAATAGGTAAAAAATATCTATCAAGTTTAATTAGATTGTAAGTTATGTTGAAGACAATTTGATACATAATAAAAGATTATGACAATATCCTGGACTGGTTTTTGGTTTTGCTTCCTTATTTATTTATTTTTTTTTAGAGATATTTATTTCTCAAATGGTCTTTCAGCTACTATTCGCTTTAACTGCATTTATATGAGAAATAGGTTGGAAGGTTGATCTCCCTACTTTACTAAGGAAGAAATCAAGGCATGTAGAGATGAAGACATTTTGGACCCATGGTCACACAGTTGTTAAGAGTCAACCCTAGAACCTAACCCAGGAATCTTTCTTGCAGCAGTGTTGTATCTTGGGTATACAACAGTAAACATGATCTCCCTGATGGCAAAGACTTTATTTTATTCACTGCTGTGCCCCCAGCACCTAGAACCTAGTGTCTGGTGCACAGTAGCTGTTCAGTATTTGTTATCAGCTATGCTTGTTGGTTGATAAATGAGTAGATACCCACCAGGGTTTAATCCGAGAAGCAGAATATTAAATATTTAAGAGAGAGAGAATTTGTTACAAGGATTTGACCTGACAATCACTGGAACTGGATAAGCAGTCTCTGTAAGACTATCGTCTTTGCATCAGATGCTGGAGATTGAAGCTGACAGGGCAAACAGTCAGGAAGGACAGACGGATGTAAAGTGGAGGAGGGTAAGAACAAGCTGGAACTCACAAGCAGGAGCCATGAAGACATAAAAATCTGTGTCAGCTCTTGTTCCTCTGATGTTGGCAGTGTGCGTCCTGCAGTGGAGCTAACCACATCCTGGCCAGGAGCTGGAAATGCTGAAGTGAGCCACAAAAAAGCAACAATCTGTGTGAGCTACAAAATGACTGGACTGCTGCTTCATTTCCCTCTGGGTCTCCTGGATCTCATTCCTGCTCCACTAACCAAAAGCATTCAGAAAGGGCATGCTGGGAAACGTAGTTCGGCGTAACCACGTTGCCCACTCACCAAGCCACCAGCGTGGGAGACATAGTCCCTGCTTGAAATGTCTGTAGTTTAGTGGGCAATTTAAAGTTAGGCAGGAAATTACGACAGTGAGATAAACACTATGAAAGGGTAAGTACAGAGGCATAGGAAACCTGTGTTTATTTTCCACTCCTTGATTCACTTGGGGTTCTTTCTTAATGTTAAAAACAAAAATCAATCAATCAAAATGACCCCTGAATGCCAAAAAAAAATTCCTAGCAGCATTATTCACAATAGCCAAAAAGTGGCAACAACCCAAATACACATCAACA
>NW_017734141.1:3664-4744 GCF_001890085.2 Hipposideros armiger | reverse complement strand
ACACACTGGTTTAAGAGCATATGTCCACTTTTTTAAAAAAGTTAACCAATAGTTTTCTTTTCCAAAGCATCAAAGCACTTTATACTGCATCTCTATGTTCTCCAATTGTATTTGCAAAAGTAATTGCAAATATTAATTCAAGTTTTACAATGAGGCACAAACTGTTTTTTAGACATTATGAAGTAGTTAAAACATAGGGCCAGTGTCCATGAAAAGAAAAATCCTACATGTTTGTCCAGTTAGTGATAACACAGGGGACAGATGGCACCCCATAAATTGTTGTCAGATCTCTTGAAAAAGGAGTTCCAGAAGCCCTCTCCCTTACACCTGACTTCCATGCATTACTATTATTCACCTCTTTTTTGACCACCTCTTTTGAAATAATCATTTGAAAACAAAATGCCTCACCTACTGCATTGGACTGATCCACTCAGCCTATATTTTTGGTTTCTGATTCAAAGTGATTTCATTTGACAAGGTACTCTCAAAAAACTACCTTAAAGTGTTGTGGATACATCTTTCAAACAGCCTAAGCTTCCTTTTATAACATAGACAGCCTTGTTCTCTATGTGTTTCTGTTTAAAGACTCCCTATTTGTGGTTGACCAATCATAGATGCTATTGTTACATATATTGCTGATCCATTAACACCTAACTCACAGCCACCAGCACTAGAACTCATGCCTGAGTGAGGTTTCCCTAACACACGTAGTTTCCCCACAGGACACATCACTGCCTCTTGCACATACGAGTAGATGTACTAGACAGCACTTCAGCACTACGCCTGGGTGCCATTGTAACAACAGATCTCCAACAAAAAGCACAAAAATGTGGAACCCTCATACTGTTTTCCATAGCAGCTCTACCGCTTTGCATTTCCAACAGTGTATAAGGGTTTCAATTTTTCCACATCCTTGACAACGTTTGTGTTGTCTTTTGTGATTTTTTTTTTATAATAGCCATACTAACAGGTGTGGTTTTGATTTACATTTCCCTAATGATCAGTGACATTGAGCGAAAAACATGGCACTAATGGACTGTGAAGGATGCTTGCTGACAGGGCGAGAGCTAAAACAAGAAG
>NW_017734141.1:0-854 GCF_001890085.2 Hipposideros armiger | reverse complement strand
TATAATGGAAAAAGCATATCTGACTTTTTGCTGATTTTTAAAGGAATGCTGCTAATGTTTCTTCACTTAAAAAGATGATGTTGTATCCATATAATACTGCAAATATGTATATATATACAATATTTATTACCATTTTGTTAGCTATTTTTACTGCTTTGATTTGAATTTATAGAATTGCATTTCATTCCTTCAAATTAATAATAAACCTGAAGCACAGGAGTCATCTTGGCGGAGATGTGGAGAGAGTCTGCCTGATAATAAGCTCCCCAGGAGGAACGTAAAGCTGGGAAATGGAAAGTGACAGTTCCCTGGTCCAAAAATGCCTAAATAATAACCTCCACTTTTCAGCTATATGTGCCCCAAACTCCTCCCCATATCTACCATTTTTATCTCCAGGAGGTTGATTTTCTACTTCTTCTGCTTATAATGAAAAGAATCCTAAATTGCACACAGTTATTATGTAGTCTTTTTATATGCTGGTAGTCCATGAACTATGAAAACAGAAGCCATATTTATTTCTACTCACCATTGTATCCACAGGATCCATCAAGAGGGCTGGCACAGGGTAGATAGTTCATTTATGAGTGCATCAATGGCTAAATAAGTATGCAAAAACTGTATTTATTTTTCTATCTAGAATGTAAGTGACATACTTTGTCACATCAACCTAACCTAAGTTTGATAACTTAATCTTTTATGCACAATCAAATAATAATAATAAATAGATTTTTATGAATCTTTCTATCATTTTATGATTGCCATTCCTGTGTATTTTCTCCTTTTATTTGAAGATGTAAACTCTTATTACTGGTCTTGTTCTCCTCTCCTTCAAGCATTCATTCAACAAACATGTA
>NW_017734140.1:7995-10132 GCF_001890085.2 Hipposideros armiger | reverse complement strand
AGTAATATTCTATTGTATATATGTATCACTTCTTTTTTATTCAGTCAACTACTGATGGGTACCTAGGTTGCTTACATAATTTGGCTACAGTAATTAGTGCTGCAATGAGCATAGTGTTGCATATTTTTTTTCCAAATTAGTGTGTTAGATTTCTTTGGATAAATATCCAGAAGTGGAATTTCTGGGTTATAAAGTAGTTCTGTTTTTAATTTTTGGAGAGCCTCCATATTGATTTCCATAGTGGCTACAACAATTTGCAACCCCATAAACAGAACATGAGCTGTAGTGTTATATAATTAGTATTGTAGTTACAGGGCTATAGTTATAGTGTTATAATTATAGACTTTAATTACAGGGTTAAGTTTTTATTGATATGTTTTAGCTATAATGGTACATAATTATAATTACATAGTTGTACTTCCTTAATTATAATTATAGTTATATAGTTATCATCTTAACATTGTAACAATTATGGTCCGGTTATATTTGTAATATTATGGTTATATTTACATTGTTATAATTACACTTAACATTATGCTTTAATATTACAGTATAAGGTTATGGTAAGTATTATAAAATTTTAGTTAAAATTGTACAATTATGGTCTTAGTTATAGTGTTATGAAAAGTTATAGATATAGTGCTCTAGTTATGTTTAGAATACTAAATCATAACTGTATGCTGTCATATAGTTAAAAACTTATAGTTATAAATATAATGCAGTTATAGTTATAATGCTATAATTTTATAATGTTATAATTATTATTACAATATCATAATTATTTACAGTGTTAAAAGTGTAATTATTAGGGTTAGCATTATAAGGTTATTGTATAGCTATAGGTATACAACTACTATTATAGTTATCACTNTGCTTTTGCAAACTCAGGTGGTTCCTCTCATCCTGTGAGGCCAACTTTGCTTCAAAGATGCTCTGATAACCCTCCACTCCCTATTACCTGCCACAGGGAGCTCGCCGGTATTTGCTATCCCACTAATACAACCACACCCAGCATTAGCGATAGCAGCTCAGGGGCAGCCTCCTCGTTACTGTAGGGGAGACGTCCATAACTGTTAATACCTGGGACAGCAAATGTGTGTTTTGGATCCTATGGATTTCCCTGTGTTGTGCACAAGGAGTAAAAGGTGCCCTTGTTCTCTGGATAAGTCATTGCATTGTAGCTCATCTCAACAAATTGGACGTACCCCAGATGCTTGCTACCCTGTGGGGAAAGTAACAAATATGTAGCCTAAGCCAACAAGGCCAGGTTATGTACGCAGCACCAATCTTCATTTCCACCAACAGTGTATGAGAGTTCCTTTTTCTCCACAATCTCTCCAACACTTGCTATTGTCTTGTTGAAGAAAGCCATTCTAACTGGTGTGAGGTGATATCTTATTGGGTTGTTATTTTTGTTTGTTTTTGTTTTTGTTTTTTTTTTTTACATTTCACTAATGATTAGTGATGCTGAGCATTTTTTCATATGTCTGTCGGCCATTTGTATGTCCTTTTTGGAGAAATGTTCATTGAGGTTCTCTGCTCATTTTTAGTTGGATTATTTGTTTTTCTCTTGTTGAGTTGTGTGAGTCCCTTATATATTTTTAATATTAGCCCCTTATCAGAGGCATTTTTTACAAAAATCTTCTCCATTCAGTTGGTTGGCTCTTTATTTTGTGGATGGTTTCTTTTGCTGTGCAGAAGCTTTTTTGTTTGATATAGTCCCATTCATTTATTTTAGCTTTTACTTCCCTTGCCTTTGAGGTCACATTCATAAAATGCTTTTTGAACCCAAGATCCATAAGGTTAGTATCTATGTTTTCTTCTATGCAATTCATTGTTTCAGGTTTTATGTTTAGGTTTTTCATCTATTTTGAGTTGATTTTGGTACATGGTGACAGATAGCAGTCTAGTTTCATTTTTTTTGTACATGGCTTTCTAATTCTCCCAGCACCATTTATTGAAGAGGGTGTCTTTTCTACATTGTATGTTTTTGGCTTCTATGTTGAAAATTAACTGTCAAGATTAATGTGCATTTATTTCTGGGTGCTCAATTCCATTCCATTGGTCAGTGTGTCTGTTTTTTTCTGCCAATACCATACTGTTTTGATTATTATTGCCTGAAAGTACAAGCTACAAT
>NW_017734140.1:1696-3710 GCF_001890085.2 Hipposideros armiger | reverse complement strand
TGATATATTCATGGAAATGGTATTAGGGATATATAGTGTTAGCGTAATAAAGTTTAGTGTTTTGGTTATGATTACAGTGTTATACTAATAGTAATACACATTGCATTATAGTTACAATGTGTAACTATAGTATTATAGTAAAGGGATAATAGTTACCGTGTATAGTTTTGGTATTAGCATTATAGTGAGAGTGATAGTGTTACGATATACTAATAGAGGTAAGTATGCACTTTTAGCATTTTGATTATAGCAATAGTGTTATGATTACAGTTATAGCTGTCATTATAGTTATAGAACCAAAGTTACAGATATAGTGCCATAGTTCCTGTTATAGGTCATAGTTCTAGTTCTAGTGATAAAGTTATTGCTATAGAGTTATGCTTACTCTCATCAAGTTATTGTTATAGAGCTATAGTTATTTTATTCTTATAGAACTATAACTACAATGCAGTGCTATAGTTATAGAGAAATAGGTATATTTATATTATTTAGTTATATTTATAGTTTTAAGATAATAATTGTGATATAGTTACAATTATCACAATTATTATAGTGTTAGTATTGTAATGTTTGTGTTATACCTATGTTTATAGCATTATAGTGTTATTTTTTAGTTAAAATTTTCCTATTTCAGTTACAGTTATAGTTATGGAATAATACTTATAATTATTTTCATAGTTGCATGTCTAATGATATAGTGTTATAATTTTAAAGGTTTATTTACATTTACAGAGTTATGGTTAGAATTAAAATGTTAGATATGAGTTATAATTATATGACATTCATTGTAATTATACAACTATCACTATATTTATAGTATTATAATGTTATACTGCTACCATTATCATTCTAGTGCTACAGTTGTAGAGTTTAGTATTATAGTATTAGTAATGTAGTTAAAGTGTTAGTGTTATAGTTTAGTATTATATTAGAATAGAAATAGATATAATTATTGTATTGCATATCATTGATATAGTTCTAGTGTTATTGTTATAGTTATAATCATAGTTCTGATAATTATAGTGTTATAGTTGTAATGTTATAATTATAGTAAAATGTTGTAGTTATAATTGTAGCATTATAGTTATTTTTAGTTTAAATTATGCTTTTTGTTATAGAATCATTACTAATTATAGTATACTTGTTCTAGGTATTTAGTCACAATTCTAACTATGAAATCATAGGTGTAGTTATAGATATATATTGGGTTGTCAGAAAAGTCATGACGCATGTTTGCAACAGATGGTGCAAGTTCATTTTTGGAAGTACTGGAGTCATTTGGTATGTTATTGCTATGTCATTTGACAGCTGACAGTTCCAACTTCATTCTAAGAAAAAAACTGAGTGATTTGGTTGAATTTTGGAGATTTTACAAGTTGAAGATGGAAGACCAAACTGTGCCTTTTTGCCATCTTTTACTGTTTTACTCCCAGAAAGGGAAGAACACAAGTCAAGCTTGTGAAAAGTTGCATAAAGTTTATGGTGACAGTGCTCTACAAGAATGTCAGTTTCAGCGATGGTCACAAAATTCCATGATGGTTATTTTGATCTGAACGATGCTCCTCAGTCACGGAGGCCCACCAAGGTTGATGATGACAAAATAAAGGCATTGATCGAGTCAAACCCGTTACACGTTACATGACACAAGAGATTGCAGGAACACTGAACATCCATCATTCAAGCGTTCACGACCACCTGAAGAAGCTGGGATACATAAGCAAGCTTGATATTTGTGTTCTGCATGAACTCAAAGAAGTTCATTTGACATTGAGTATAAACATCTGCAATATGCTCATAAAATGTGAGAAAAACGATCCTTTTTTGAAGCGACTCATAACTGGTGATGAGAAGTGGATTGTTTACAACAATGTGGTGTGAAAATCATCTTGATCCTGACTTGATGATTCGCCTCAAAAGACATCGAAAACAGACATTCATCAGAGGAAGTTTATGCTCTCAGTGTGGGGGATTTTAAAGGTGTGTTTTTTGAGCTCCTACCAAGGAACCAAACAAT
>NW_017734140.1:0-933 GCF_001890085.2 Hipposideros armiger | reverse complement strand
CAACTCAATAAATATATTATTAAGTATAGCCATTTTATAGTTTTATAAAAGTATACCTTTAGTAATTGAAATATAGTTATAGGTATTACAATGTAGTTATTTTTATAGTAATGTGGATATAGTTCTAGTGTTATATGTACATCATATTTACTGTATTTGTGACATAATTAGTGTTATAATGTTATGGTTATAGTGACAGTGGTTTTATTCTTTATACTACTATGGTTATAGAGTTATATGTACAGTTACAAAATCAAAGTTTTAGATTTGCAGTTCTACTTACATGTTCACATTTTAATTATGGACTTATTGCTATAATTATAAAATATATTTTCAGTTATAGTGTTATAGCTACAGAGTAATTTTCCTTGAATAGTTATAATTTATACATATTTTAATTAATTTCAGTTGTACAAATCAACATAGTTATTAGACATTTATACACATCAGAAAATGATAACCCCCATAAATCGATTACCCATCTGACATTATACATAGTTATTACAATATTGTGGATTATATTCCCGATGCTGTAAGACATATCCCCATGACTTTTCAAATTGTAGTTTGCACTCAGTACTACTTTGTATTAGTTTCAGGTGTATAGCACAGTGGTTAGGCATTTATATAATTTATGAGGTGGTCTCCCCAATAATTCTACAGCCATTTCACACTATATCTAGCTTTTACATAAGTTTTTATTACATTCTCAATACTGTATTTTACATTACTGTGACTCTTTTGAAACTGCCAATTTGTATTTCTTATTTCCTTCACCTTTCTCACACAGCACTCAAACACTCTCTCAATGAGTAACCATCACTTTGTTTTCTGTATCTATGAGTCTGTTTTTTTTTTTCTGAGGTTCGACCTGTAAGTGACAACATATGAAAACTGTCTTCCTCACTCCGACCCATATCACTTAGCATAATA
>NW_017734139.1:4087-4971 GCF_001890085.2 Hipposideros armiger | reverse complement strand
ATTGCAGTGTGTGGTATTTATGTTGTCTGTAGGATTTCCTCACTGTATCTGAGAGGCCATTTTATTAAGCAAAGCTCCTATATACTTATTGTCAAATAAAACTGGACCACGAACACTCTTCTCTAACTATATAAATACTTGAGAAAACTTAAACACCAATTGCCAATCATAGCCTTCTGGCTTATATGTTATATTGTTCAGATTTTAGTGCCAAAACTTGATTTTTACTGTCCTCTCTCCATTACTATTACTGTTTTATACAGCTGGTGTTCAGATTTTGTCATATATTTACCATTTTCTTTGCTCATCATTTCTTCTTATGTTTCAGGCTTTTTTCCTGGGTCATTTTCCCTTTTCTTGAAATGCACCCTTTAATCAGCAATTGTTAGAGGACAATACCCAGCTTTATGTTTGCTTGAAAATGTTTTTATTTCCCCCTTATTCTGTCATGTGAGGATACACTGCAAAGTTGGCAGTCTGCAGTCCAAAATAGGACCCTCACCAGATCCCAAACATGTTGACAACCTGATCTCAGACCTTCAGTCCCCAGAGCTGTGAGAAATAAATGTATGTTTTGTATAAGCCACTTGTCTATGGTGGTTTGTTATCATAGCCCAAACAGACTAAGCTAACACTTGATCCATTGGGTCAGCGGACCAATCAGTCAATAAAATGAATAATGAAAATTCAGGATGGATGAGGAGGGACTTTTCACATTTTATCAGTTGTTCCTTCTAAGAACTTGCTGTCTGGTGCAGAGGGGGTGACATATATGACACCTCTTCCTTATATGATGACACTTTGATGTTTCTGTGCCTTTCCTCTGCAGTCTGCCCTCAAGCTGATATATAACTCTCTCTTTGCCTCCTAACGTGTGAGAAAAG
>NW_017734139.1:0-1227 GCF_001890085.2 Hipposideros armiger | reverse complement strand
ATGTGAACCACTTTGGAGCCTGAGGACAGAAACCAAAAATATGCTTCTGCTCAGAGGCGGCCAACAGCCTCAATTACTAGTGTTATTATCATCATCATCGCTACCATCATTCTTCTCATAAATTTAAAGGTAGGTAGCTGGGCTCTGCCTCTGGGAGCAGTCCTGCAGGATGCAAGAGCCATGATGAATTTTAGACAAGTAACAGGGGGCGGGGGCATGTATGGCCCCATAACTCAGCCCTCTCGGTTAAACCGCAGCTCTTAGTTCTCATAAGTGTTCAGCCTTGTTATCACTGTGAGACTAGTTTTCCACATCTAGGGCTTGTTCTAACAATAAAGAATCTAAATAAATATGTATAAAGTAAACCGATCCTGCTGGGGGGTTATGACCCTCTCCAAAAGAGAGGAGGATAGAAGGCTGAAGCAGGGAGAACATGAGTGGGAGGCATGGTGACAGGTAAGTGCAGCCCTTTATTCCTGGAGAGAAGGTGAAGTCCTTGAACTTGAAGAGATTTAGAGATCAAAAGATAAGATGTAATTGGAGTCCAGGTCCTCAGGGGAAGTGCCAATTTAAACTCTGCGGGTGAGATTGAACCTTACAGGTGGAAGATGAAATTCAATTGAGTGCCTTCAGAAAAGAACAAAACAATCCATTTATGGGTCCATGTCTTTATTTATTCAGCCTAATTCTGCTGCTGTGGATAACAAATCCAACTCCTGTCTTTGCAGCAGAAGACGCTGAAGCCCAGGTGGAAAGTCATTATTTTCTTTTGAAGGCAAAGTCCTTGTTCCTATCCTGGTTCTTTTAGATAGAACCTGAAGTTCCTTTTGCAAGGCAGAGCTAAGGAGTGTGTTGGAGATTCCTGAAGTGTAAAATAGGGGTGATTTCATGTAGTCTCCCAGGTAGCCCGTGTCCTCCAGCCAAAAATTCATTTCAAGCTTTAACACTATATTTCTTCAGTTGAGTAAATATGTGGTGTGGGCTAAGTTGTAAAAGGAATCAAACACAGGACATAAAATTATGTGGTTTTTATTAAACAATCCTGGACTAAGCAACATTTTCCCACATCTACAATGAAATTATTACTGCTGCTTGTGTTGATCACATGCAGGCACTCAAGGAGTCTAAAACGTTTTCTTATTGTTGAGGCAATGCCAAATTATAGTCATTCTAATTTTATTGTGGAAATGTATTGAAAATTAGAGTTTCCATGGCAGTCCCCTCATT
>NW_017734138.1:0-4792 GCF_001890085.2 Hipposideros armiger | reverse complement strand
TTGGGAAGCATGTTACTTAGCACACATATAGTTGTTTGTTTTCACGTTATCTTGTGGTAATTGATTTCTACTCCCATACCAGAGAAAATTTCAGTCTCCTTATATCTATGGAAAACTGTTTGATGGCCTATCATGTGATCTATCCTGAAAAGTGTTTAAGGTGCCCTTGAAAAGAATGCATATTCCTCTGCGTTAGGGTGAAATTACCTAAAAATATCCATGAAAGTCATTTCAGTCCATTCTTTCTTGGTTGATTTTCTGTCTGGATGATGTATTCCATGATGTCAATTGCATGTCATAATCGCCTACTATTACTGGGAATGTCTCCCTTTATGTCTCTCCATATTTGCTTTCAGTGTTTAGTTGCTCCTACGTGGGCCATGCAAATATTTACAAGAGTTACCTCCTCTTGTCAGATTGATGCTTTTCTCATTCTGACATGGCCTTTTTCACTCTTTTTATGGGTGTTGCTTTAAAGTCTATGTTGTCTGATACAAGTATTGTTTCTCCAGTGTTTTCCTTCTTCATTTCCATTTGCATAAAGTATCATCTTCCATCCCTTTGCTTTCTGTCCCTGTGTGCATTTCGAGATGCAGTGAGTCTTGTGGACACCATCTGTATGGTTCTTGTTTTTTTCGGTATCCATTCTGCCATGTCACTTGTTTTTCTAGTTGATAGAACTTTGCCTAATCTCTTTGACCATGAAATGCTCAGTGAGAAGACTAGTGACATGGTCCTGTTAGCATGAGAGGGCCCAAGAATCAAAGTCATCCTCAAAGAAGCTTTGGATGCTGCCCGGGCAATAAGGCACACTGACCCTTCTGTTGGAGGGAAGGAACACGGCCCCCATTTCCACCTGTGCAGGTTTCTTGGAACACAAGACCCCGCCTGACAGAGGCAGGAAAACTTTTGTATACCAGTCATCATGGCCGAGGGACTCCAGCCTCTCCAGGCAAAAGGAAAAGAAATTGTGCCTGTCTGTTCAGCTGGAAAGAAAACACCAGCCTCACCTTACAGTGAAACAAGAGCCCGCTTGAATGGCTAATTATGGCTCCCAGGCCCTTTGTTGGAGTGAAGTGAATCGGGCCACCTCCCAAGTGGGGCAGGGCAATGATACACTTGCCCTCCTTGTTTGAGAAAGGAGAAGCTACTTGAGTGGTTTGACAGGAACCAAGGTTATCCTGAAAAAGGGTGAAGACCGAGGTCCACCACAATCCAAGTGCAAAAATCCCCCGTTTTCCAGCCAAAGGGAGGTGACCCATACCCCACAGTCCGCCCAAGTGGAACACCGTGGAAAACAGGCACTACTGGATAAAAAAAGGAGACGTGCCATGCCTTCCCTCGCTGGCAGACTGCTAGGGCCACTGCTGGCTCCTAGCCCTACTTGCAGAGGGCGTGAACCCAGGCCCCTCTATGCCTGAGCACAACGTCACCTACCAGTGGCCCTTTTGGCAGAGGAAGCATCCAGACAAAGAATGCTAATGTCGCAAGTTTCACCTGTTAGAGGAAGGGTACCCAGGCCTTTGGCCCACCAGAGCAGCTCACCAGGGTCCAAACACCCTCCAGGAAGAGGAATGGTTCACCATGCCTACAAGACCAACCAGGGAAAGAAGACTCCAGTTAATTTAGGGTGATAAAGTAGACTGCTCCCCCACCTACAGCAGAAGTGCAGGGAGACCAAAAACCAGCCCATGTTAGTTGATCAATGAGACTTTGGACCTCTGAAATAGCAGAATACCTACATTCCCTTCTGGCACTGAAAAACCTGGACTTTGGCCTTCCCACAGGAGCAGGGACTCCAACATCTCCTAACACATCTGTTTTTCTAACCAACTGAGTTAAGAGTGACTGACAGAAGGCCACTGAAGGGGCAACACAGAGGCAGAGAGAGACACACAGGGAGCCAGAGAGACCCACAGACAGAATGACAGAAGGAGAGAGAGGGAGAGGAAATGGGAGAGTTAGCAAAGCAGGGAAAACCCAGAGCTTGACAGACATTGTATGGCTGCTCAGAATGGGAAACAGTCAAACTGAGGCTGTGCTGAAGTAGCAGTTTCTACTCTCGAGGGCGGTTGTACCAAGGGTGTGGTTTGCCTAAGGAGGCAGTACCATGTCGTTGTCAGTCATCATGGTGCCCCACGGCCGGCCTCCATTGTCAGAGGAGTGCAATGGTGTTCAAAGCCTGGCCCAGGTTTTGGCCCGAGGAGGGAAAAGTTGCAGCGCAGGTACCGACTTTGTCTGCATTGTGGGCCTCTGTGCCTTTCCCATTATGGTCTTCTGTCCTGTTCTCGGAGGACTCGCACAACTTGCAGGGGTGTTTGTGTGTTGCCCCCTCATTCAGTGTGCTCTTTTTTTCCAGCTCTTTTTTGGTGTGTGTGGGGCGTCCCGGGTGAAATGGATGACTATTATGCATTGAAACAGACCGTTGGTGAGTGTTATGCCAGCGAAGTCAGGGACCATCGTTTAAGTAGGGCGTGTGAGCCATGGTTTGCCCGAGATCAGGGTATAACTGAGCGGGTGTCTCATTGCCCAAGTACAGGGAGACAGAAGGTTGTCGTCTGGTCTTAGGAACATGGTGCCCAAGACGAGCATTGCCTTGGCTGTAAGGAGGCACCCATAGCTCGTGCTGTGTAGGTTGAGGCCTGCACAGGCAGACAACCCTGTGTCTGGGCATGGAAAATGGCGGAGGCGGTAGCAGGTGGCAGGGGAATATGGTCTTGTGGGTAGGAGCAGTACGAGGACAGAACCAGAGCCTGCTGTGGGGCCATGCCACTTGGTCAGGGCAGCGAGTCTGGAAGGCAAGTTGATGAATTTGCCGATGGCCTGGGGAAAAGCAGCTGATTAAAAGCTGCAGATGGGCAAAACGCAGTGGGTGTTGGGTCAGAGCTCATATGGGGACGGCGACCAAAGGAGATGGAAAGAAATGCTTACAGTACTTGGTTTTCCAATGCGGTCTCCCATCCAAGCACTAACCAGACACGATTCTGCTTACATTCCAGAGTCAGACGAGATCTGACTCTTTAAGGATTGTATGGCCATAGGCATTAGGACTTGGTGTTTGGCGCCTTAAGAGTCCTTGGACGGCCACCCTAGTGACTGGGCAATACACTGTGGGCCACTCTGGTCAAGCGCGTGCAACACAGAGAACTCTATGCCAGCCTTATCCACCCGCACTATGCATTCCGCCTTTCCTCACACCCACCTCATCTGGAAGCCACTGTGGTAAGCGATGGCCAGTCCAGGCGGGCAGTGAGCCTTTTCCATTCGCGATGGCAGATGCAACGCTGGCTACCTCTGGTCCCTTGGCGGTCACACAATTTGGAGTTCTGGCTTTCAGTGACTCTCCAGGCCCTGACCTGCTTTCCTTCCCACAACTGCCTGGCTACTCTATAGTCCACAGGTCAGGGCAACTTAGGTTTGGGTACTCTCACACATCTGGGATTCTAGGAATGTGAACATCAGCCCCGGCATTGGCCCCGTGTTATTCCCCGGCACCTGCACCAGCAGTTGCCCCAGGCCTGGCTCTGGCCCACTCTCCTGTCCATTGTGACTGGCCGTATTCACAGATAGTCAACAACGCCAGCAAGTTTCATCAGATACAGACCGCTCCCCCCTTGCTTTGCCAAATTTCCACGTGTCCCACATTATGACATGCATCCCACCCATGCTAATGTTCCTTTCCTATACATAAGCACTCCAAACTCACTATGCTGAGAGTGTAAATGAGAGATGTCTAGACCATTTCACCTCCAGTGACAGTCCAAGTCCTTACCACAGCCCACAGAGTGCTGCATGATGTGGACCCCCCACTGAACTTCTGGCCTCCTCTCCCACTGTTCCCATCACTCACTCCACAAGTCCACACAGCCTTTCTCCTTGTTGGATAGCCAGTGCAGTGAGCACAGTCCTTTCTACCTCATTGCCTTTGCACTGGCTGCTCCCCTCAGTAAAATGGTCTTTCCCTCAAATGTCACCTTCCCTGATCACCCTATTTAAATGTGCAACCCACACCCCACATACAACTTTTCTGCATATTTCTCTCCAAAGTGCTTTATCACCTCTAACACGCTATGTATTTTGGTTATTTGTTCTTGGTATCTCTGATTTCATGGACCTATATGCTCTATGTATGAGGTCAGAAATTCCAAGAATGTAATTCACTGCCCCAGTCTCAAGACCTAGAAGAGCACCTGATGGGTAGTATGCAGTCAAGAAATATCTGCTGGAAAGGAGGAATTAAAATTGTTATTATATGCAGATGACATGATACTATATATAGAGAATCCCAAAGACTCCACCAAAAAACTGTTAGAACTGATAAATGAAGTTAATAAAGTAGCAGGATACAACATTAACATTCAGAGATCAGTTGCATTTGTATACACCAATAATGAACTATCAGAAGAAATCAGGAAATCAATGCCATTTAGATTTACTTCAAAAATAAGAAAATACCTAGGAATAAATATAACCAAAGAAGTAAAAGAACTGTATTCAGAAAATTATAAGACATTGCAGAGAGAAATCAAAGAAGATACAAATAAATGGAAATACATACCATGTTCATGGATAGCAAGAATTAATATAGTTAAAATGTCAATACTATCTAAGGCAATATACAGATTCAATGCAATTCCTATCACAGTACCAAGAACATTCTTCTCAGACCTAGAGCATATAATCCGAAAATTTATATGGAGCCATAAAAGACCTTAAATAGCCACAGCAATCTTGAGAAATAAGAACAAAGCGGGAGGTAGCATGCTACCCGACATCAAATCATACTACAAGA
>NW_017734137.1:1711-4579 GCF_001890085.2 Hipposideros armiger | reverse complement strand
GGAAGAGCGCAATGATGGTGCCAACTTGGGCCAGTAAAGCAACGTCCTCTACAAACTAGACTGAAGAACAAAATGACAGCAACTTGTCTGTTCCCCTTCCCCCAATTCCCCAGCACTGTTCCCATACCCCCAGTTCCCCAATAAAAATCTTTTAAAAAAATAAAGCAATAGCACTGTAAATAATTTATTTAGAGAGCTGGAGGTAAATGCCAAGAAACAGCTAAAAAAGGGGTAGAACGTAGTTGATTCTGGAGAATGAACAATTGGGTGGATGGAAGCCAGGGATTGCTAATTTTTGTCACAAAACTTGTAGAACCATTTAACTCTTTGGACCAGTGGTGGGAACACTGTGGCCTGGTTTTGTACAGGTGTAAGCTAAGAATGGTTTTTACAGTTTTAAATGGTTGAAAAAAATCAGAAGATTTTGCAACATGAGAATATTTTATGATTCAAATTTTAGTGTCTGTAAACAAAGGGTGATTTGCACACAGTCACTTTTGTTCATTTACATATCATCCAAGGTTGTGTTTGTGCCACCACAGCAGCTGAGTCGGGTACTGCAAGAGAGACCACATGGCCTCAAATATTTACTATCTGCACCTTTACAGAAAAAAGTTTGCTGACCCCTGATTTAAACTATGTTCATATATACCATTGATAAATGAAAGATCTAAAGAATTGTTTAAAAAACGAAATAGGAAATAGAAAAAATTAAAATTTGTTAATGACTTGTTCTAGTTGGGAATTCTATAGATATCACATAAAACTCAAAATTGAGAGAAGAATGTTGGTGGAAAAAATTAAAGGTAACCACTAGGAAAAAACCAGGTACATAACATCCAAATAACCAAGGGGAGAGAAAAAAATGGAACTTGAAATATCAAAAAAAGAAAAGAAAGGAAGGAAAAGAAGATAGCAGAGGAAATAGAAAACATAAAATAAGAAAAGTGAATAAGATGTGATTACCAATGGCTATATACCATGTTTTTAAGACTCAATACTGTAAATATGTCAGCCCTCTACATATTGACCCATAAATTCAATGAAACCCTAATTAAAAACCCAATAGGCGCCGTCGTCCAGGGTGGGAGCATGGAGAGGCGGCTCCCTCACGTCGTTTACAAAAAAAAAAACCCAATAGGAATGTCTTATGAATCTTAAAATAGCTGATTCCAAAATTTATTTGGAAGAAAAAAATGCACAAAAAACAGCTAAGAAATTTTTGAGAAAGAATAATAAATATGGCCTTGGGACAATCAGAGATTTGAATACAATTAAGTTAGAGTGTTTATATACAACAATAAAGTCAAGACAGAATTTTAAAAATAAACATAAAAATGAAACTATAAAAAGCATTAGAAGCAAGTTCTGGCCCAGCTGAGCAGCCGCTGAGCTGCCAACAGGCGTCAGGATGGCTCAGCTAAAAAAAATATATATATTAGAAGGACATGATAGGAATTTTTACATAATCTTTGTGTGGAGAAGACCTTTCTAAACAAGACTCAAACCAAAATGCCATAAAGCAAAAGATTTACATATTTTATTGAATAAAAATGTTTTAAAACATTCTTATGGGGGAAAAAGCATAAAGTTAAAAAGAAGTTACATTTAGGTTTTGGTTCAAACTCTTGCGTCTTAAAAATAAAATATCTGTTAACATTTTTTTAAAGCAACAGATTGAGGGAAAAGATTTGCAATATCACTAATAGACAAACAGCTAATTAACATAACATAATAAAGTTCTACAAATGTGGAAGCTAAAAAGAAATGACCCAATATAAAAATAGTAAAGGACGGCAATAGACAATTCAGAAAGGACGAACTACAAGGATGAGAGTGTGGGGAAATGAACACTCACACATTCTGTAAGGAGGAGGACACACAGGGTCGGGGTTTTTTTTTAGCAATCAGGAATAGCGATGAAAAATTTCAATGCACGTACCCGTTAACCAAGCAAGAATCGTGAGTACCTAGCCGCAATAAGGGACACTTGGAGCTCTTCAGGACATCGGCAGTTTTGACGATGCTCACAGTGTTTGAACTTAGAGTACAGTGCTGTGGAGATGATGCCACTGGGAGCCACGCTGATTCTTGGTAGACCACTTCAAAGTCAGGAGGACAGCTCTCCAAGGCTATACGGTGGCCTTAAAGATGGGGACCTTCATACAGAAAGTCAACCGCAGTCCCCTCAAGTCAGGCTCCCCCGGGAAAGCCGCAGGCCAGTGTTGGGCTAATGCCACCTAAACAGTCACACGGGTCTGGATCTTGCTGTATAAAATATTCTAGAAAGAGAAAGGTCAGCGCAGAGATGTCATGCTGTCTCGGAGCCCTCTGCTGTCTCATCTGCTGAGAAGCCCACCTGGGGTCTGGGCTGCTATGGGGTATGAGGAGGAACATCTGCAAACTAAAATTCCAGTGTGGCTTTTTAAAGAGTGTGATAAAATGCACAAAACAAACTTCGCCGTTATAACTATTTTCAAGTGTGTGAATCCGATAACCCTTTACTACTTTCATCACAGTGTGCAACAACCACCACAATGTCTAGTTCTCGAATTTTTTAATACCCCAAAAGTATACCTTGGACCCAGTCCTCCTTGAATTAATAGTACTAGGGAAAATGTAATTAAATGATTTTGAATAACGTCTTACATGCAAGCGAGAAATGTTCAAAACCCATTGAATTGGGTGCGTAGAAAAGGCCGCAAGGCGCAGGCGCGTGCGCTGAGGCACTGAGGTGCGGAGGGATCTGCACGGGTGGTCACTTGAAACCGCACTGCGCAGAGCGGCGCGCGCCAAGGAGGCCACGACGCGGAGGAAGCCTCACTACGCAGAGAGCTGCACGTGGGGAGGAAGTGGTGGCGGAGGGAT
>NW_017734137.1:0-1196 GCF_001890085.2 Hipposideros armiger | reverse complement strand
CTGCGCAGAGCGTCGCGCGCCAACGAAGCCACGACGCGGAGGAAGCCTCACTACGCAGAGAGCTGCACGTGGGCAGGAAGTGGTGGCGGAGGGATACGCACGTGCGGGCTATTTATTAGACGGACTGCAACGCGCACTTCTCGGCACTTGCGTCTCAGACATCGAAGAGATGGCATCTGTATTCAAACCCGGTGAGGACTACGCCATGGCCTACGAAGACAGGCCTGATGCGTTGACTCTGCAGGTGCTGCGGGACATGGCCAATCGTCTGCGCATCCACTCCATCAAGGCCACATGCGCCATGAGCTCTGGGTAAGGGCCCCTGGTCGAAGCCCACGTGGCGCCAAGCGGCAGCCCCAGCGGCGATGAGGGAGGAGGCGAAGGGAGCCATGGGGGCTGGATGGACTTGGTCTTAGAGGCCCGATTTAGGGCCACTGAGGCTTGACTGCCACCCACAGACGCCAGCCAGGCGTAGTTGCTTTTAACAGCCGGCCCCGTGCTGAGGCGGCCTGCCACGTAATAGGCGCCCGCCGCTGCCGCTTCCAGTTTCGTTCGGCTAAAGCCGGTGGCTCCCAGAACCTACGTGGGCCGACGGGCGGGGCAGAGAGGACGGCGGGTGGGCGAAAGCAGTTCTCGGGATTGGATCGGGCTGATGTTGGAGCGGGAGGGTCCGGGACTTATCTTGTAAGCGGTTGCCGTCAATGCCACGGTACGGGAACCCAGAACATGGAAGTTTAAGAGAATAAAGCCTAAAAGTGGGCTCTTTGGTCTGCTTGTATTTTGTTCAGGGTTTTTGCCTCAATATTCATAAGATGTTAGCAGTTTTCTTGTGAGGTATTTGTCGGTTTTAGTGTAAGGGCAATGCTGGCTTCAGAATGAGTTACGAAGTAGTCCCCTTCCATTTTTTTTTTTAGAGGGCTGCGTCACTGGCCCTCACATGTGGGATCGGAACCGGGGCCCTCTGGCATCCCAAGCCAGCTCTTAACCCTCGCGCCACTCGGATGGCCTTCCCCTTCCATTTTTAAGAACAGTTTGAAGGGCTGGCCGAGTGGCGCAATCGTTAAGAACTGGCTTGGGGGCCGGCCGAGTGGCTCAGTTGGTTAAGAGCTCACTCAAGAGTTTGAGCTCTGAGCAACAGCGGTTCGAGTCCAGCCCGAGCTGAGTAGCCGCTGAGCTGCCAACAGGTAGCAGGATGG
>NW_017734136.1:4376-5463 GCF_001890085.2 Hipposideros armiger | reverse complement strand
ATAATAGGTAGATATTCAACACTCTTTACAAGGCCTCTTTGTTTTAATTTGCATGCATGTTCTTATTAATGTTTCCCTACCAATACTGATTCATAATGCTATCATTTTGTCGGTGGACCAATGGTTTAATGTATGCATATGTATGGTAGGTATGAGTGGAAATTTTAGAGTCTCTGCAAGGACTGGGTTGTTATTTGGTCTGAAACAGAGCTTTCTCTTTTTATTAAACCAAAAATTGTTGGACTCCTAATCCTGTTTTTCCTTTCCTGAACCAATTGTTGGGCTTCCCTGGCCAGTTTTTCTAAGATATCAGCTGGGGAAATATCCCTTTGGACTATGACAGAGGTTTGACTGCTACTGGTTTCTTTAAGGGCAGCATTTTTTGCACTCTCAGCAAAGTGGCTTCATTTAGCTTCTAGATAGCCCAGCGTAGAATGCTCTGGGATCTAAATAATAGCTAAAGCAGCTGATAAAATTATAACATGTAATAATCCCTGATATATGGGCCATTTTAATTATATTTCCACTGAAAGTAAGGAAGCCACGTTGCTTCCATAACATTTCAAAATTATGAGCTACTCCAAAGGCATAGCTATTATCAGTGTAAATGTTGCCCAGTTTTGCCCTTGGCTAAAATTCAAGCCCCAGTGAGAGCTTGTAATTCAGCCTGTTAGGCTGAAGTACCCAAAGGTAAATAGCTGCTTTGATGACTTCAAAAGAAGTTATAGTAGCACACCCAGCACCGTACTTAGCATTTTCATTCTTTAAATATGAACCATCTGTAAACCATGAGAAATCAGCATTAGCCAGCGATGTTTCTTACAGATCATCACAAGTGGTCCGGAGGTGATCTTTCAAAAATGGAACACATAAAAATATCAAAGGGTCTTTGAGTTCACTTGGATAAGGACACAGAGAGATTCATTCCCGATTTGATAAAACGTTTCTCCAAGCTGATTAAAAGAGCATTGGGAAAAGCCCCAGCAGTTTTTCAGAGCCCCGTCACTGAAAATTACGAGGACTTTGGGAAGGCTTGTTAGAAGGCTGAAGGCGGCTGAAACACTTAAATGTGTGACAGACTCTTTTC
>NW_017734136.1:0-860 GCF_001890085.2 Hipposideros armiger | reverse complement strand
AGAGCCCCGCCTACAGGCCCTCTGGATTCCTGTCTAGCTTAAGGTCTCTGTCATAAGTTTTGACATGCCAAAGTGGCTCATATTGGGAGGCTGGTTCTGAACCCTTTCAATAGCAAATATGGGATGGTACCAATGTGGTTTTTTTTAAAAAAGAAAAATTGAAAACCATGATATCAATAAAAAGAACAATAAATAATAAAATTCTGAGTTAGAAAGTATTTGATATGTGAAAAAAATAACTAATTTAAGGCTTCAAAATAAATTTGATTTGCATCCATATATAAAACGTAGTTAATATGTAAATAAGTCTTTGAAATTTGACTTAAAAATTCATCCTCAATATTCTAATGAAAACAAATAGATTGTAGTCACTGTGTATAGATAGAAATCAAGCTTAGAAACAAATTCATCTTATGATTAAACTTCTTATTATACATCAGAAGTGTGTTTGCCATATTATTGGATTGTATGAGAGTTGAGAGAAGTTCTTAATAGGCATCTCTTATATAATGGACATGAGCAGCAGAGAATTATCAAGTACAACTGATAGCTGGCTGATTGTGGCTTATATTGTAAAGAGAGAAAAGAGAAGTGATAAAGTGCTTGACTGTCTGAATGTAGATCACCATCTTCAAGACTGGTTGAATTTTATGAGTTTATGTCTAAAACATAGGAGTGCTTTTTCCCCCCAGCAACTTAAATATTATTGTTCTTTTATTTGTATCTTAACTATCTAATCTCCTATAAAAGAATAAAAAGTAAATTAAGAAAGTAGAATGCAATTTTTATAAAAGAAGTTCAAGAATTAAGAGAATGAATTCACATTATTTTCCAGGAAGAATCAGAACACAACTTGTGAT
>NW_017734135.1:18941-19860 GCF_001890085.2 Hipposideros armiger | reverse complement strand
TTTCTAGAAGTTTAGCTGTGGCAGAACATACCCTTGAATTCACTGGCTTACGACAACAAATCTTTCTTTCTTCTTCATACTATATCTCTCATTGTCCACCTCTTGCTTGGCCCCATAATTAGGATCTGGGAAGTTTCAGTCCATTTGGGACTGGAGGAGAGAAATCAGAGTTAGGAGCAAACAAAAGAACATAAAGCTTCCCTTTAAAATTGAAATATACCACTTCTAGTCACACCAAATTGGTCAAGAAAGTCACAAAAACTCACAGGAAAGCTTGCCATAATGTCAGCATGAAGTACAATCTACCAAAAGAAAGAAAGAGTGGCCTAGGTCAAGTGGTCAAGCTTACTATCAAATGGCAGGATGTGTAATTTCATAAGAGGATGATACTTGGAAATAATGCTACAATATATGGCAGTGCAGCTTCCATCAGAAATAATCTGTTCTTTCTTTGCTCACAAAAAAACAAAAAACAAAACAAAAAGAAATACATTTCCTCCTGTCCCAAAAGAAATTTTTAAAAATTCTAGCTAAACATGACTTTAATCACACATGAGTGTCTCAGAAGGCACTTATGATACTCCTCTGATTCAGAGCCCTAAGAGGAGTCCCCATGACATAACACATTATGTTGTAACACAGAAATAACACCTCAATAAACCCTCCTCAAAGGCGTTGGGGTACCTAGTCCATGGGGGAGGGAATGAGGGAGAATCTTTTCTTGACTCCACTTCTCCCATGAATGGATATCCAGTCCTTCTGTTGCTTGTTTTTTATGTCACCTAGTCACATCTAATAAAAAATTAGAAACGATGCCTTCTTGGTGAAACAAGCACTTTCTACAGCTACATCCTTCTCATAAATAGTTAGAATTCCAAAGGTTAGTGTAAGTCTATCAGGTCAGCATTTTGATAGGACA
>NW_017734135.1:15511-18408 GCF_001890085.2 Hipposideros armiger | reverse complement strand
AGCTGAACTGCTGCTGAGCTGCCAACAGGTGGTAGGATGGCTCAGCTGGTGAGAGCATGTGCTCCTAACAACAAGGCTGCCAGTTCACCTCCCACATGGGATGGTGGGCTTCGCCCCCCTCAACTAAGATTGAACACAGCACCTTGAGATGAGTGGCAGCGAGCTGCTAACAGGCAGTGGGATGGTGACTGGACTTAAAGCTGAGCTAGCTGCACCCTCGACAACTAAGATTGAAGGACAACAACTTGGCTGTTCCACTTCCCCAATTCCCCAATAAAATCTTTAAAATACATACATACATACATACATACATACATACATAAAATGAATTGATAGATGTAAAGAGGAATGGATGTAAAGATTATAAATGGACGGATGGATGGATTAATCAACAGGTGATAAAACAAATATAGCTCAATATTAAAAAACAAACAAACAATAGAATTACCATATGACCCAGCAATCACTTTCCTGGTTGTATATCCAAAAAACCTGAAAGCATTTATCTGTAAAGATACGTGTGCTCCAATGTTCATTGCAGTTTTATTTACAGTGGCCAAGACATGTAAACAACCAATGTGTCCATCAATAGATGATTGGATAAAGAAGATGTGGTATATATACACAATGGAATACTACTCTGCCATAAGAAAAGATGAAACAGTGCATTTGCAACATCTTGGATGTGTCTTGAGATCATATGCTAAGCAAAATAAGTCTGACAGCAAAAGTCAAGAACCATATGACTTCACTAATATGTGGGATATAAAACTGAACACAACAAAGGAACAAGACAAACAAATAACAAAACAAAAACTCATAGACACAGACAATAGTTCAGTGGTTACCAGAAAGTAAGGTGCGAGGGGGGATAATAGGAGAGGGAAAAGGAGGTCAAATATATGGTGATAAAAGGAGAACTGACTGTGGGTGGTAAACACACAATATGATATACAGATGATGTATTACAGAATTGTACACTTGAAACCTATGTAATTTTACTAACTATTGTGATCCCAACACATTTTAACTTAAAGAAAAGAAAAAGAACATCAGAAGAAGCCCGAAGTGAGTACAAGGAAGGAAATAATAAAGATCAGAGAAGAAATAAATGAAATAGAGACTTAGAAAACAATATGAAAGATCAATGGAACAGAGACATGGCTTTTTTGAAAAGATAAACAGAATTGACAAATCTTTAACAGAACTCATCAAGAAAAAATTAGAGAGGACCCAAATAAATAAAATCTGAAATGAAAGTGGAGCAGTGACAACCGACACCAAAGAAATACAAAGAAGTTTTAAGAAAATACCATGAGCAACTGTACACCAACAAATTAGACAATCTGGAAGAAATTGATAAATTTCTAGAAGCATACAATCTTCCATGGCTGAATCAAGAAAAACAGAAAATCTGAATAGACCGATTACTACCAACAATATTGAATCAGTAATCAACAAGCTCCCAACAAACCAAAGTCCTGTACCAGATGGCTTCACAGTGAATTTTAACAAACATTCAAAAAACAATTAACACCTATTCTTCTCGAACTATTCCAAAAAATCCATGAGGAGGGAAGTCTCCCAAGTTTATAAGGCCACCATTACCCTGAATCCAAAACCAGACAAAGACATTATAAGAAGAGAAAACTATAGGCTGATATCCCTAATGAACATAGATGCAAAAATCCTCATCAAAATATTAGCAAACTGAATTCAACAATACATTAAAAAGATCATACACCACGATCAAGTGGGATTCATTCCTGGTATGCACGGTTGGTTCAATATCCCAAATCAAGTAACATGATATAGCACATAAACAAAATAAAAAATAAAAATCATATGGTCATATCAATGGATACAGAAAAAGCATTTGACAAAACCCAACATCCATTTATGATAAAAACTTCCAGCAAAGTGGGAATAGAGNATAATCTTTGTCTGTGGTTCCTGGCACAGAGCTCCTAAATACGCTTGAGATTTCCTAAGTGATGAGAGCATTAGTAGCATCTTTTGTTCTATTGAGGTGACTCTGGGTGAGCTCCTGGATGGGGACTGATCACCAGAAAGACAGCGCCATGAGTAGTAGCATGGAATTTTCAGCCCCACCCCCACACTCCAGAATAGAAGGAGGGCTGGAAATGGAGCTACGTATTGATCATGCCAACGTGAGGAAGCCACCATAAAATCCCAATAGTAGAGGGTAAAGAGGCTTCCAGGTAAGTGAACACATCCACACCCAGAAGACAGAAGCTCCTGAGATCAGGACCCTCCCAGACCTGACCTATATATCTCTTCATCTGACTGCCCATCCGTTTTATCACATCCTTTAATAAACTGGAGACATGTGAGCCAATCCAGCAAATTAATTGAACCCAGGAGGGGGTTGTTGAAACCTCCAATCTGTAGCTGGTTGGTCAGAAGCAGAGGTAACGAATGACCTGGAGCTCCTCATGGCTTCTGTGATAAAGGCAGAAAGGGCAGCCTATAGGACTCAGCCCTTACTCTGTGGCATCTGATGCTACTTTCGGGCTGATACTGTCAGTATTGCATTAACATACAGGACATCCAGCCAGTGTCCCAGAGAATTGCTTGGTGCGGGGGGAAAACCTCCATTATATTTTCCAACCATGAGTGTCAGAAGTGAAGCATTTTGGGTGAGTGTGCTAGTACTGTGAGAGTAAAGGGGACACAGAGGAAGGAAACGCAACGTAGAGGAGAACGGGATGTTTTCCGACACAAGAAGTGGAAAACTGAAGTCTTTCATAAGAACACCACACCATCCAATAGAATTATACTCAATCTTTAAAAATGCACATAGTACTATATAAGTACCAAGACAAACCATGTTGTTGGCCATGTAAAATGTAATCTGAATAAATGAGAACAGAACA
>NW_017734135.1:6031-7346 GCF_001890085.2 Hipposideros armiger | reverse complement strand
GGTGTAAATGTCTAATCATTATGTTGTTTTGTACACCTGAAACTAGTAAAAATAGAAAGACAAACAATAAAAAATAAAAATAGCACACTGTGATATCAAAAGCTCCACTTTCCATTAGCTACACCCACCATTTCTACCAAGGCATGCCCAGCTCTATAGATTTCTTCCAGGGTCTTTGTGCTCATTAGGCCTTCCTAGGAGAGCCACACTTTCATTGGGTCGTCAGGAAAGTCATGACATATTTTTCTGTTTTTCAATGCAAAAATGCATCATGACTTTCCTGACAACCCAATAGTTTCTGTTCACTAAACCATTTTGTACAAAGGGAGCAATTTCACAGGAGCCAGTTTAGTCAACTGGCAGCTTACTTCAAAAGGCATGAGGGCTATGTCCTTCATTTAGACTGTGCTATGGTTTTGAGTTTCATTTTTCCTTTGACCTTCAAGTATTTCTTAATGGTAAGTTTTATCACTCTAAGATGAGGCACAGTTATACCCTTTTGTATTTTATTTTACTTAAAATATTTTATTAGGGAATTGGGGAAGGAGAACAGTGTTGGGGAATTCGGAAAGGGGAACAGCCAAGTTGTTGTCCTTCAGTCTTAGTTGTGGAGGGCACAGCTAGCTCAGCTCCTAGTACAGATGCCATCCAGCCACCCATCAGCTCAAGGTCCCATGTTCAATCTTAGTTGAGAGTGGGCACAGCCCACCATCCCATGCAGGAGTCGAACTGGCAACTTTGTTGTTAGGAGCACGTGCACTGACCAGCTGAGCCATCCTGCCACCTGTTGGCAACTCAGTGGCAGCTCAGCTCAGGAGCAGCTCACTGGCCCTAGTGAGAATCGAACCGGTGACGCTGTTGCTCAGAACTCGTGCTCTTAAGCAACTGAGCTACTCGGCCGGCCGCTACCCTTTATTTTTTTTTTGAAAGATTATTTTTTTGGGTAATAGAGTGTTTTTTCCAGGACCCATCAGCTCCAAGTCAAGTCATTGTTCTTCAGTCTAGTTGTGGAGGGTGCAGCTCAGCTCCAAGTCTAGCCACCCTTTTAAATCTAGCTGCAGGGGTTGGAGGGAGGGAACAGCCCACCATTCCATGTGGGAATCGAACCAGCAACCCACTCAAACCAACTGAGCCACCTGGCGGCCCCCATTTATTCCTTTTAAATCCTACTGGCAAAGGAGTTCTTTCATTTCTGATGTCAGGTGTTTGTCATATTGTATCCTATGCAGCTGAAAATAACATGGTATGTTTTCTTTTGCCTTCCTGATATCTATAAGGATGGAGGTGCTATCCAGGAGTGGTCCCCCCTCTCCTA
>NW_017734135.1:1891-2994 GCF_001890085.2 Hipposideros armiger | reverse complement strand
TGTGGATCCATTCTACCCTTCTGGCCACTAGAACAGTCAGAAAATAAATTTTATTGGTTTAATCCATTCAGTTTCTGGTCATTTGTTTCAGTAGCAATAGGAAATTGAATGAAATGGTGCATGTAGAAAATCAAAGGAACCTACAAAAATTTGTAGAAAAAAGTAAAAGTGCAAGGTGTCATTATCTAAAAACAACATACAAAAATCTATTGCATTTCTATATACTACCAATTTCCACATGAAAGCAAAATTAAAAGTATCACATACAATTGCTCAAGAAGGAAAACACAGAAAAATATGTGTAAATCTAACAAAACATAAATAGGACTTTTATGCTGAAAAGTACAAAATGCCAATTAGAGACATTAGATGTAGGGAGCCAGAGGTCTGCAGTAAGGCATAACTCTTACTGCAGACCTCCAGCTCTCAGGCTTAACTCTTACTGCTGACCTCTGGCTCCCTACAATTAGAAATGACCTAAATAGAGAAACAGACCATATTCATTGACTGGAAGGAACAATGCAGAAATGATGTGAAATCACCCCAAATTGACATACAAGTTTCATACATTTCCTATGAAGGCTTTTTGGCAGACACAAACAATATTTGCCTAAAATAGATATGGAAAGGCAAAGGAATTGGAAGAGTGAAACTCTGAAAACAGTGGTTGGAATCACTCCAGGTGACCTCAAGGTCTAATGTAGGAAGAATAATCAAGAATGGATGGTATTGGAGAGACACACGCATCGATCAATGACACCGAACAGAAAAACCAGATATAGCCCCAGGCCACTACTTCCAACTGAGTTTTGACTAAGGCACCAAGGCTGTTCAATGAAGGAAAAATTTTCAAAATCTTAAACCAATGAAATATCATAAAGAAAACAAAAGAATCTCTATGTAAAGTTCACACCTGTACGTATATTAGCTCAAAATTAACCAGAGCTTTACATGTAAAACTATAAAAGTTTAAATAAGAGATTTGGAAGGGGAGAGAGGGAAATGCAGAATAAAATCTTCTGGATCCAGAGCTTGGTGAAGAATTCTGAGACTTATCTCCAGAAATAAGATAAACTGGACTCAATAAAATTAAAAACGTTTAA
>NW_017734135.1:0-1027 GCF_001890085.2 Hipposideros armiger | reverse complement strand
AACCCTTATCAAAATACCAATGGCATTTTTCACAGAACTAGAACAAATAATCCTAAAATTTATATGGAACCATAAAAGACCCTGAATAACCATGGGAAACCTGAGAAATTAGAATAAAGCCGGTGGAGGTACTATGCTACCTGATATCAAATTATACTAAATGGCTAAAGTAATCAAAACAGCATGGTGTGGGCATAAAAACAGACACATAGATCAATGGAACAGAATAGAGAGCCCAGAAATAAATCCATGCTTACATGGTCATTTAATCTATGACCAAATAAACGCAAGAATTTACATTGGCGTGAGGACAGTCTGTTTTATAAATGGTGCTGGGAAAACTGGACAGATATATGCAAAAAAAATGAAACTGGACCACCTTTTAACGCCATATACAAGAATAAACTCAAAGTGAATTAAAGACTTAAATGTAGGACCCCAAACCATAAAGCTCCTAGAAGAAAATATAAGAACATTATAGGACATTACCCTTAGAAATATTTTTATTGATATATCTCCTTAAGTAAGGGAAGCAAATAAAAAAATAAACAAATGGGACTACATCCGATTAATGTTTCTTTTCACAGCAAAGGGAATCATCGTCAAAATGAAAAGATATCCTACTGAATGGGAGAAGATATTTGCCAATGATACATCTGATAAGGGGTTAATATCCAAAATTTATTTAAAAACTCATACAAGTTAACACCAAAACAAACAAACAAAACCCACCCACAAACAATCCAATTAAAAAATGGGCAGAGGACATGAAGAGACATTTTTCCAAAGAGGACATACAGATGACCAGCAGACATATGAAAAGATGCTGAACGTCACTAATCATCAGACAAATGCAAATGAGAGACACAATGAAATACCATCTCACTTCTGTCAGAATGGCTATCATCAATAAATCAACAAACACCAAGTGCTGGTGAGGATGTGGAGAAAAGGGAGCCCCGTGCACTGTTGGCGTGACTGCAAATTGATGCAGCCTCTATGGAAAACAATACGAAGGTTCCTCAAA
>NW_017734134.1:3427-4910 GCF_001890085.2 Hipposideros armiger | reverse complement strand
GGGGAATTCTGTGCAGTGACGTCACGAGCTTCTGGGAATGGACTTAGCACACATCCCTGACAACAGTGTCTTAAGTCATCACCTTTACACCCTGATCAGGTGTGTTGGCCGTGCCCATGTCGGAACCTGTTCACACTTACCCTTTCAGACTGTCGGTCACTGTTAAAACGCGACAGGCTACCCAAGCGCGCGTCTGGGCCAGGATTACACCAGTGTGAATGACGGCGCTGCTTCCTTCATCAAGAAAGCCTTGCTTGGAAAACTGCAAGCTGAGCTAAACTGTTGGATGCAGTTAGTTTCTGTCCTATGCTGTCTTAGCACTGTTCTGGCTGCTGTGTACACTGCAGTGTAATGTGGTACATAACTTGTGTCTTGTTTGTCAGCTGTCACCCCCTGCCGAATGGAAGCCCTGTGAAGGCAGGTCTTGGTTTTGTTCACCAGTGTCTCCCAAATACTGATACCCTTCTTGGGCGACGCGTTGGCTCGCAGTGGGATGAATGGCTGGCTTCGTGGGCTCTGCGTCCTGGGGTGACTGGGCGGGGTGAGCAGCTCCATCTCCCCTTGGCCTCTTCCAGGTGGACAACGCTTACTGGCTGTGGACTTTCCAAGGGCGTCTTCTGCAGAAGAATAACAAAGACCGCTTTTGCCAGCTGCTGTGGAGACCCCGGCCCCCAACACTCCTGAGCCAGGATCAGATAAAGGTCTGGTGTCCCAGCAGTTTGAGGGGGCGTGGAAGTAAAAGGAAAAGCTTTCTTTTGTCACTGTCAGGGTGGTCTGAGCGAGGAATAGAAACGTGACCCTTTGAAAAGATGCAAGAACAGTAGGAACCCAAGTGGAAAAGAACAGTTTTAGGGACAGTCAGCTTGGATTGTCAGCTTGTTTTGGGTCGTGTCAGTACCATTCTAGGAGGGATGCATGAACGGGGGAAGGGGGCCGGGATGAAAAGATGCCAGGGACCGCCAGGACCTGACGGTGTTCGGGCAAAGCTGAGAGGACAGGAAATCTCAGGGAGGGAGGACTCTCGCTGACGAGACTTGGAGAGCAGATGTCACGCTGGGTGTTCTGGGAGGCGGCATTCCACCAGTCGCTGAGGATGTCATTTCACCATGGCATCTTGGAAGGCTGTGTTTGTGGTTCTTGCTTTGAATGTTTAAATCCACTGACTGACATGTCTTTGTTGTAGCAAATTAAAAAAGACCTGAAGAAATACTCCAAGATCTTTGAACAGAAGGACCGTTTGAGCCAGTCCAAAGCCTCAAAGGTCAGTCTTGTTCTTCAGACTGAGGGAGATGCCATAGAGCCACCGTCCCTGCATCTGCACGGCAGAGGAGGGCCAGCGGCAGGCTGGGGTGGGGGGGGTGTCCACTGGAGAGAGTGGCTTCCCCACGGAAGATGCTCATGGTGCTACGCACGTGCGTAGGCTGGCCGCGGGCAGCCAGGGCCCCTGTCACCCTCTTGGTGGCTGGCTGCAGATGTAGAAATT
>NW_017734134.1:0-1852 GCF_001890085.2 Hipposideros armiger | reverse complement strand
CAGCGTGTTCGGGGGCGCCGCAGCGCGTGGTTCTCTAAACGGGCTGAACGTGGAAATAAAAGCAAACGTGTGAAAAAGCTGTCTTTCTCCTGTCTTTAAACATAGATAGCGGCCTTGAATGTGGTGCCTCCCCTCCCCCGGCAGTAAGGGCCGCTCGCTGTTCCGGCTCCTTCCTCCTGTCTGCCACGTGTGCGCACGCGGCAGGCGGGGCAGGAGGACACATGCCCCTGTGGTTTCCTTCTGCAGGTGAGCTCTGTAAAGTATGTGTCGTCTGATGGGCCCGAAACGATTTCTTCTGAGGTTTTGTATCCTGTGCTTGTCACTGCTCCTGACAAGAAAGAACCCTTTAGACGCTTCCTTGAGGCAGTCAAGTCTGAAAGCCTGTTGAGACTTGTCACTTTAGCCACTGTTGGTGGTCCTCTGAATATTTAACCTTTCCCTGTTGAAAAGGGAGTGAACAAATCCATGTAATTTCTGCCCATTTTTATTTGCAATGTCTTGCTGCCCGTCGGTGCCTTGTCAAATCTCAGCTTCTTCTGCCTCTTTTTATCTCCTGGAACCGGAGCTTAGTTTAAAAAGCACTGAAGCACGGGACAGGCACACTCGGAATACACAGCTGTGACACGTACAAACCTCAGACGACATTCTGGGATTGGAGGACCAGCTGTCCTTTGTGGGGCAGAAGACGGGCCACCGCCTGCCCTGCAGCTCGGCCAGCTAGTGCCACCGTCGTCCTCGGCCCTCGGGACAGACTCTGCAGCGACTGCTGGAGTCTGTGGGCCACTGGCCACAGCTCGTCCCCACGAAGGCTGGCCGGCCTCCCAGGCCCCTGGTGTGACGCAGGCGCTCTGCGTGTCTCCACCTGGGCTGCCTCTGCAGGCCCTACTTGTGTCCTGCGGCAAGCTCGTCCTCGGGCCTGTCAGTGCGTGGGTCATAGTCGTCATTGTTCCCACTCATGTTCTTAGAACTTCAGTGTGCCGAGACTAGTGTTTCTAATTTTGTGCCATTAAGGAAAAGGCGCACGGTTCTGTCACATTAACAGATTTTTAACACAGCTTTTGAAAAATTTTCATAGTTTTGAACTTGGTAGTTATAATTGTTTTACATAATTTGTAAATAAAAGTTTCTGAAACACCTGTGCTCGCTCCAGCTGTCTTCTGCTGTAGAAATGGGTTTCCCGGGCGCCCATCCTGTGGGGCAGGGGGAGGGGACAGTCGCCCAGTGCTGTGGCTTGGGGCTTTGGGGCGGGCGCGAGGCCCCAGCCACCCGCTGAGGCCTGGTTTTGTTGTGTCTCCAGAACTGTCAAGATGTGGGCTTTACGCTGGAACCCGGAGACCTGGGCTCCATCCTGCGGGGTCCTGGTGGGTCAGGCTGGAGTTTTTGTGGACACGGATGATAGTGGGGTAGTGTCCTCCCTTTTAAGCCTTACGCAGCAAGGAAGTCCTGGAGCCCAGCCTTGACCTGGACGCCAAGGAAGAGGGCATGGCCACCGTGGCCCTGCCGAGACCACCGAACTGCCATGTACCTGGTCAGTGCTACTGGGTGGCCAGGCCCGGAGGACCGCGAGGACCTTGAGCAAGTCAGCCTCAGCCTGACCCCACAGGTTGGGGCAGGCCTCTGGTCCGTCGGTCCTGCAGTGGCAATCGTCCAGCCAGATTTTCAGATCTGAACTTCACGGAGCTGATCTCTGGCTTGTGTTAATCCTGTGCTCACACCAGCGCACCTATCACCCAGGATGGTGCGTGTCTTCCAGCACGCGGGTCGGCTGCGGGACCTGCAGGCGCAGCCTTGGTGGGTGCACGGTGCAGCGAGGGCCCTGGAGGTGGCAACGGAAAGGTTGAGTGCGGCACGG
>NW_017731634.1:2209859-2210351 GCF_001890085.2 Hipposideros armiger | reverse complement strand
TCAAGGCTGACGTGGTGGCGCTCGGTTGTCAACAGGGAAGGAACGCTTTTTGTGGCGGTGGCGGTTGTCTAGTTCTTGGGCTTCATTGTGTGAGCATCTTGTTCTGTTGCTGGAGGATGAATGCCCATGGGACAACAGTAGCGATCCTTTCAAGGCAGTGGCCAGTAAACAGTGATTGCTGTTTTTCAAAAATAATGTGAAGATGAGTAAGCCAAGATGGGTAGGACAATCTCTCATGCACAAAATAAAAGGCGATTTTATGCCATCGTCACCATGGTAACACTCAGTTCACAAACTGCATATACCTGCCATTGACTACCCTTAAAAATGAAAGGTTCCTATTGCAAAGCCACTAGATCTAACACGACTGCCATTCAGCCAGAGACCAAAGACCCCCCATCTGTTTTGCTAATGCATTTTCAAAAGGACCAAGCCCTAGATAATTACCTTTTAATTCCTATGGAAGTTTGCATTGAGCTGCAGTTGGGATAC
>NW_017731634.1:2206027-2207768 GCF_001890085.2 Hipposideros armiger | reverse complement strand
AGCTGCTAAGATCAGTGAATGGTAGGGGACTTACTGGGACAGTGCGACAAGGTACTTCGGATTTTTTTGACTTTAGTATGAGGTACGTCCCCATGACGTTATCATATGTCTTCTTTTTTAATGCGCTAAGGATCTGGTCCTGCTTAAAGCCCATAACGAGCATCTGCTGTGTCACATCAGAGTCCAGGTCATTGTTGGGCGGCTCCCTGAAAGGTGTGAGGTCTTCCTCGTGGCCGAGGTTTAACCATAAATCAGGCATGATTTGTAATAGAGTGCTTCTCTTCGTGGGGTCCACGGTTATTAAGTTACTGAGGAGGATTCGCAGGTGGATTGTGATATCAGGCGGCACTGTGTACTCCCCTTTCGTTATCTGTCTCGCCAGCTCACTCGTGTTCTTGCCGTGAAAAGGGGTGTGGCCAGTCACCATGTGATACAACAGTACTCCAAGGCTCCAAACATCTACGGGAGGCCCATCATATGCTTCCCTATGAAAAATCTCTGGGGCCATATATGACGGGCTGCCACAGAACGTATTCAATTTACTTCCCTTGTACAGTGCACTGACCCCAAAATCCGTGAGTTTTACCTTCCTGTCTGTGCTGAAAAGCACGTTTTCCGGTTTGATATCCCGGTGGATGACCCCCTTCTCGTGGCAATAGTGCACTGCCGACACTAATTCTCTGAAGGTGTTTCGGGCCTCGCCCTCCGTCATGCGCCCATGGGTGTCTATGTAATCCAACAGGTGCCCCCCACTTACGTGGTCCATGGCGATAAACAAATAATCTTGGGTATGAATGACCTCAAAAAGCTGCACGACGTTTGGATGTCGTAATCTTGCCAAGCAGTGGACTTCCGTCATGATTGTGCTCTGGTATCTGAGGAAGCCCCTCGGCCTCTGGATGACTTTCACCGCCACCTGGGTGCCGGTGGGAAGGTGCCGGCCTAGCTTCACCTTGGCTTGGTCGCCCTCGCCGATGGTGCCTAGGAGCTCATAATGGTCAAGATCCTTGTAAGCAAAAGAGGTGGCTACCGGTGTTTGAGACATCCTGACCTGTGAGCTCTACTAACAGATAGTACTAACTATGCCAACTAACAAAAATAACTACTAACTATGCTAACTAAATATACTAACGAGATCAACAATTAACGATACTAACTACTAACAATGCTAACGATAAAACTAAAAGAAATTAAAGAGGCCAGCCGAATGGCTCAGTTGAAAAAAGAGAGAACAAAAGAAAAATGGGGAAATGGAGCAAAGGGAAATAATCAGAATTAAAAAAAAAAACAGAGAAAAAAACAAGAGTGAAAGGAAAAAATAAAATGGGGAAAAATAAGGAGAAAACTAGCTAAGAGGTCCAAGTTCGACAGGTAACTGCAAATTAGCTTCCAGGGCGATAAAGGACAGAGACCTCAGCCCAGCCAGGGCCTTATTGAAAGCTTTCAGTCATTTCATCACAATGGTACTTTATGAGGTCAGAGCAAGAAACTAACCAATCACAGCTGAAGATAAATTACAGTTTTTCTCAGTTTTCGGTCTCAAGACCCCTTTACTCTGGAAAAAAAAAAAAGGTGGTGGGGGAACCCCCAAAGAGCTTTTTGTTTATGTGAGATATTCAAGATGAACATTTATTCTATTCAAAATGAAAACCTGTAGGATTTTCAATAAATTGGGATATTACCCCCTTATCAGATGTATCATTGGCAGATATCTTCTCCCACTCACTAGGATGTCTTTTCA
>NW_017731634.1:2198064-2199916 GCF_001890085.2 Hipposideros armiger | reverse complement strand
AGGGTCTCCTCATGAAACAGTGGCTACTAATACAGTCTCCTAACAGTGCCTCTAATTAACAAGAAGAATCAGATTAGCTTCAACTCGTTGGGAGAACTGGGTCTGCATAGGTCTTGTTCTCTATTACAAACGTCAATGTGTTCTGTTCTTCTGGTGTGGTATTCATTCACATGGTTGTTTCCAATAGATTAATACCCAGTAATTTCCAAAATCTGGAAACATTTCAATAGCTGTAGATTCTCTCTGCACTCAGTTTCCAGGGCCAAGTCCCCAGTTGGGCTCTGCACCTGGTGCCTGGAGTTCAAGGTCTGGATGGGTCCAGCTTCAGGTCTGGGGTCCATGTCTGTGGGATACGTCCAGCTCTGGCTCCAAGGATTGATGTCTGCAATCTACCATCCGTGGTCCACCACCACATATCAGGCTCTGGTGTGTCGGGTCTGGCATCCGTGCTTGTGTTCTGCCTGTTGGCCTGCACCTGCACACAAAGCCAAACTTGCAAAACAGAAAACGCCACAAAACAGCTACTGGCTTACAGACGGTCAGCATTTTCTGTTATAACAAAGCTGCCCTGTCAGCGCCGCCCCTGCACAACCCTCCTCACCCCCTTCCTTGGGGATGTGCGTCTCCTTTAGATGTGCACCCCGGGCTGTAGCCATCTTTGCTCAACCCGATAGACTCTCTCTTCATAAAATAGGCGTTCTTAAATCTTTGTACTTGCCTGACTGTGCACATTCCCTTACCGGACAACCTTTCATTTGGTGCTGAAACCCAGGAGGGTTTATGCCAGAGAATGCAGGATCACCCCTGCTCTCTCTTCTCTCTCCCCACAGGCTTGATCCGCTGTCTGGCGACCCTCCCGGACCTGCTGTAAGGATGCACTTAGGGACGGTCTCATTTCCGTTGCACACATCCCAGACAACATCAGCCCATACTCTCAAACTGGGTAAGACCTCCTATTCTCTTCTCGGACCTTCTGACTGTCCGGTTTTATGAAAGTCCTAGCGCTAGGCCAGAAGGTTCCTCCAGGACCAGGGGCCTGGATCCTCCCAGTCTGAGGATGCTCATTCTGAGGAGTGATCTCCGTATCCGTGGAGGAGGAACACCGGGATTGAGAACGCTGCAATTGGGGGATGCCACATCCCCTGTTCTCCTAATAGGAGACTCTCTCCTCACCCTTCTCCATCCATCTTTTCAAACCATAGGGACCTCACATTCGGTGCCTGACAAATCTATGCCTCTGGGTTGTCTCCGCCACAATTTACACGCCCCTGGGCTCAAGGGAGAGATCTGACACAAACAACTTATTTTCTACTATAACATAGCTTGACCCCAACATACACTAGATAATCACTCTCAATGGCCGGAAAATGGGACCTTTAATTACAACACTCTGAGATTTAGATAACTTCTGTCACCACAACATAAAGTGGTCAGAAATTGCCTGTATCCAAAGCCTTTTTCACTCTTCGAGCTCGAACCCCTACTGCCAAACTTACACTTTCCAAATTCTCCTAGCCCACTCTAAGCCAACTCCTCCTCCAGATTAATCTTCCTCCTAGTGTTCATGCGCCCTTCTCATGTCAGATATAAATAACTATAAAAAATTAATTTAGGGCCAGCCGAGTGGCACGTTGGATAAGAGTTGGCTTGGGACGCCGGCTCTGAGCAGCAGCGCCCTGGTTCAGATCCACATATGAGGGCCAGTGACACTGCACCCTCTACAGCTAAGATGGTGAAGAACAGCTCAACCTGGAACTGGGCTGCCGTGAGTCACTGGCCATGGGGTGGGCTGCAGCCCTTCCTGCAGTGGGCTGCCGTGAGCTACCATGAGTGGCTGGCAGCTGGCTTGAGC
>NW_017731634.1:2179052-2197177 GCF_001890085.2 Hipposideros armiger | reverse complement strand
GTGTTTAAATATCTTTAACAACCCAGGCAAGGAAAACAAACAATAAAGAAACAGTGAGACTAGAGACAAGGCCAGAGACAGGCCAGACTTTTGGCCAGTTATAGAGAACCCAGGCTGCAGCCACCTCAGGGCACCCCCAGAGACCCCAGAAGAGGAAACACCAGACCACTGGAGTAAGGAATGTCCTTATCCTCCAAAGCAGCTGTGCTCCCAGAGCAAACTAAAGGGCACTGGAGGAGGGATTGCCCCCTGTTTTGAAGGGAGCAGAGACCAACATCCTTGCCACAAATGGCTCTGATCACTAGTGGGCCTGAAGTTCCCAGCGGTTCCCAAGCCGTTCTCATCACACGGGTGGAACTGCAGGTGACCCTTGAGGTGGCAGGTGAGCCTGTTAATTTCCTGATTAATATAAAAGCCATTTATTCTTTCTTGACTGCTCACTCTGGACCTATTTATTTCCTCTAAAACATACTTGGTTGTAAAGATAAAAAGGCCCTAGATTTGGGCTCATTTTACTCAGCCTCTTCCTTACCATTGGTCTATGTCTTAAGGAAAAAATAAAATATGCAAATCAAACTTAACTAGCACTCTGAAAACATTTTGTCAGGAGACCTCTAAGCCCTAGCTATGACTGCCACCCATTGTTTTGGATTCTGACCTCCATTCTGTTATTTTCTATGTTATTAACTTGGGAACAAGTCCAGCTGGCACTCCAAATATAAGGGCTGGCACCTCCCATGGGCCAACTCCTCTGACACATTACAGCCCCTTAAAGTCATACATAGACTTGTGAAGTGGGGACCAAGTACTGTTAAAAGCCTAGAGGGGGAGGGGTCTCTAATGCCCTACTTAACTCCTAATGGAAAAGACCCTTTCTCATTCTCCCAAGTGCCCCAACTACTATCAGACTGCAGAGTCAGCAGCTGGGACCCTGGTCCTTTCGAATCAAACCTGTTTTATTAAAGTCTCCACAGGACTCCCCCAAAAGACAGACTGTTGCTTCTGTTTCTGTGAGCCACCTGAAGACCTTAATCTCCTCTGAACAAGCAAGTCACTCTCCCAGGACTGATAACTACTAACAACTCACCCAGACTCCTGCAGCTGCTCCTTAGTACCTTTCTCTTAAGAGCAGCCGTTTTCCTCGTTACTTACACCCCACCTGAAATCCCCTTCTCACTTAGGGATCCTAGTTATGGTCCCTTCTCTCACCTTCACTAGTTCTTCTTCTCATTATCCTTGGGCTACTCCTATTTGGACCTTGCTTTATTAACCTTCTTGTCAAGTTTCTCTCTTCCGGAATCGAGTCTATTAAGCTACAGATAACTCTTGTACAAGGCTTCCAGCCCTTCCCTGTGGGGGATTCTATAACCATCATAAGCCCCTTGGATCGGAAATTGAAATTCCAGATCAATGCCCCTCACTTACTTCAGTCCATAGACCAGGCTGCCCGGATTTTGGGGGCCCAGTCGTTCCACCATCCCCCATTCCTCAGGAGAATTGGACCTCAACCTTCCTAGCCTTCTCAAATTAGCAACAGAGGACTGAGGAAGCCCAGGGCCCCGGGCTCACTCCCGCATGGCAACAGCGGCTCCTCGCGCACGGCAACGCATCACAACAGCAGCTCGCTCCCCCATCGGGAACCCAGGGTAACTCTTCACATGGCAAATAAGCTGATCTTCTTAATAGACATGGGGGCCACCCACCTACTCTGCTCTCCCTAAATTTTCGAGGCCTACTCATCACTCCCATATCTCCATTGTCGGGGTTCACGGCCTTATCTCACAACCTGTAACTACCTCTGCCCTAACTTGCTCACTCCCTAACTCGGTTTTCAACCACTCATGTCTAGTACTCCCCAAATGGCCCACTCCTATACTAGGGCGAGACATTCTTCCAAATTTACAGTCCTTTCAATTCCATCCACCTGACCCTGAACCCATCCCTCCTCCTCACGCTCTCCACCTGTGAAACCCCCATACAGATCCCCTTTACCTCCGTCCCTGTTGTTTGGGACACCTCCACCCCTTCTATCACTGCACATCATTGTCCAATCAAGATCAAGATGCGCCATCCATCCTTGTTTCCTAGCGAACCCCAATAGCCCATGTCTCTCACCCATCACAAGGGCCTACAGCCCCTCAGCGACCAACTCCTAGCTACGGGTCTTCTCAGGCATACCCAGTCCCCATATAACACGCCTATCTTGCCCGTCAAAAAACCCGATGGATCCTATAGACTTGTTCGAGATCTTAAATTAATCAAGCTGTTCTCCCAACACATCCCGTCATCCCCAACTCCTATACCCTCCTTTCTCACATCCCCCCTCACTCACTTCACTGTCCTGGACCTCAAAGACGCCGTCTTACCATTCCTTACATACTCACTCCCAAGACCTCCACCTTTACCTGGACTAACATTCCAGACAACTAACATGGACAGTCCTTCCCCAAGGGTTCGAGACAGCCCCCATTTCTTCGGCTAGGCCCTAGCGGCTGACCTAGCCTCTCTCAACCTCGCTCCCAACACACCCCTACAGTATATGGATAATCTCCTTTTGTACAGTCCGTCTCACTCTCTCTCCGCCATACCGTGCCCCTTCTTAACTTCCTCGGTAGCAAGGGCTAGCGAGTATCCCCATACATGACACAGCTGTCTACCCCCTTGGTTTTCCACTTGAGAGTCCAGCTCACTCCCACCCACAGGGCCATCACGGCTGACTGTATCTCCCTTATTAAGTCCATGCCACCCCTCAGACCCCCAACTTCCTCAGTCCTTTTGAGCTCATGTATGGCAGACCTTTCCTACTAGACAGCCTCCCTCCTAATAGCTCACCACTGAGAGACGACCTCCCAGTCCTTAGCCTCATTGGGCAGATCCTTAGGGAACATGCAGATCACATTCTTCCCAGATCCGAGAGACCTCCTCTCTCTCTCTTTCCACAGCCCCAGGACACTGGGTCCTTCTCACCACCCCACTGCAGCCGAGCTGCGGGTCAGCCCTCCTGGTTTCACCTCTCTAGGCTAAAAAACATGGCTGAACCGCCCAACCAGCCACTTCCCAGGACCGCCCAGACTCCAGGATATCGCTGCTCAGTCCCGAGCCCCACCCAGCTTCAACTTCACAGGATCCCTGAAAATAAAAACTGGGAGACTCAGGAATGGTGACCCCTACCCCTGCCCCTGTCCTCGCTGCACGAACCAAACACCCCCAGCCTCACTCCCGGCTCCTTCGCTCCCCCCTCCAAATCCTCTCAGTTATCTTCACCTTTCCCCTTAACCTCCGCAGGTCCATTTCAGAGCTCCTTTCGATGGTTTCCTCACCTGTCTTCCCAAACCCAGAGGGAACATAAGCCCCCATGGTCATGTTCATAATATTACTCTTCCCTCTCAACACTTTCCCTACCATGACCCCGTATCTCCTCCGGAGCCTCATCCTAACTCAGCATCTTCTAACCCAGTCATCCCCCGTACTCGCTCAAGGCTGCTCGTTCTGCCTACTCACCTCTACTCAATTCTTTGCTTCCATCCCCATAACGGCTCAAGTATGGACCTCTGACTCCGACACGGACCTGCCTTCCACTCTAAATCCATCACTCGCTACAACTCCTTCCTGAGCAAATACCAGCTCAAAACAACACAATACCTGAAAACCTTCACTGGTGTTCTAGATAAAGCCTATGACAAATTCAGGCCCATCGTAGTCCCCTTAAATACCTCTACTCACATCCGCACCACAGCCCCCCTCTACATCTCCCGCTCACAGGCCACCGGCAACCCCGTGGGCACCTTAGACCCCAATCTCTGTAATACCACCATCACTATCTCACCCTCTCTTACTCATTCCACCTCCTTCCTCCACAGGTTCCTTCTTCCAACAACCCCTCCGATTCTCCTCCTGTCCCAGCCTCAGCGCCGCTGGAACAACTAAACGTCAACACTCTATATTGTCAGGGGTGGCCTCAGACCCCAGTAAGACTCCCCCCTGCTTCCCCACACCGTCACAAAGGGATCCACCTGTCTACCTATTCCATCTGACCCAATTAACTTTTACCTCGATGCACTCAAACTCCATCTCTTTAGACATCAAAACTTTACACCCAACATTCCCACACAGCCCCTCACGGGGGCCACAATATCAGGCACGTTCAGTATTTGGGACAAGGAAGGCTCCCACGAGAAATATGCAGTAACCCTAACCCCTTTCTTCTCCCCCGACATCTTCACCTGCCTTGGTCCCTCTGGTCTCTTCCTCCTCTGTAGAACCTGCACATACACCTGCCTCCCACCAACTAGACAGACACCTACACCCTAGTTTTACTTCCTCCAGATATTCAGATCGCCCCAATAATGCATCTCTACCTCTCCCCACATACACTCTCAGGCGCCGAAAAGGGCCGTCTCCCTCATTCCACTCCTATGTCACTGGGCATCTGTGTGGGGGAAGCGACACGGACAGCAGGGCTAGGAGTCTCCTCACACCACTTTCAGGCCCTATCACAGGACCTCTCCCAGACCCCCCCCCCCCCAAAAAAAAAAAAAACAGAGACCACCATAAAAACCAGTGGGGCTCCAGGTCCATAGGTACTGGGCCCTTGGCTTCTCCCCCTCACAGGGCCTCTAATCATTATCTTATTGGTCCTAGCCTTTGGTCCTGGCTTCCTCTGCCTTTTCACACAATTCCAGCAGAGCCAACTCCAAGCGTTTGCACGTGGAACTGTCCGTGCAATGCTTCTTCTACAACATTACCAGTCCCTTCCACAATGTCCCCCTCCTCTCACCGCCCATGTTCAGCCTAAAGCAGCAACAGACAAGAGATGTGACGGCCCCTCTCCTTTTTAATAACAAACATGGCTGGAATGTTAGGTCTCTGAATGTTAGGTCTCAGAGACCTTGACGTACCGACAGAGCCATGTCTGCAAGAAAACAACACCTGCGCACAGAGCCAAACTTGCGATAACAGAAAACACCACAAAACAGCTACTGGCTTACAGGCGGCCAGCATTTTCAGTTCAAACAAAGCTACCCTGTCAGCGCCGCCCCCACAGAACCCTCCTCACCCCGTCCCTCAGGGCTGCAAGTCTCCTTTAGATGAGCAGCATGAGCTATAGCCATCTTCACTCAGCCCAATAGGTTCTCTCTTAATAAAATACACTTTCTCTTAATAAACTTTCTTAACTTGCCTGACCATGCACGTTCCTTTACCGGCCGACCTATCACCAGGGTCTCACGAGATAAAAGAATCTTACAAGAGTCATGGCCGCCTTGGTCTCACAGAGAGAAGAGGGTCGCGCGAGAGTCGTAGCCGTCCAGGGTCTCGTGATAGCACGAGGTCGCGCGAGAGTCACGGCTGCTGGTCGAGGAGGACAAGTCATAAGGCTTCCTAAGCATGAACTCTGCTGAGTGGGTGTGGAGGGGTGTCGGGCACCAGAGGACCCAGCAGAGGAAGGACGTATTGGGGAAAAATGTTGGTTTTTCTTTGTGGCGTAAGATAGAGTTCAGTGCTGTTGTTTTGTGTAAAGTTCTCCGGTGTTCCCAGCGTCATTTCTGCTGATTCAAATTTAGGATCAATTCTGCTCCATTCATTTGTGTGTTTGGTTTTATATCAATACCACCCTGTTTGGGTTACTGTAGTTTTTTTGTGGCTCAGTGATCTGGAAAACTGGAATTAAAAATCCTGCTGGGTCTACCACATCCCGGGTCACCCAAGGCACAGTGGCTACTGACACAATCTCACCACAGTGCCTCCTAATAACGTGCAGATACTCCAGGGCGATTAGCTTCACCTCCTTGGGAGAACTGGAGCTGCACAGGGCTTCTCCTCTATAACAAACGTGGATGTTTCCTCCGCTATTCTGGTGTGGGAGACATGGTTGTTTAGAATTATAACTTATTTTTCAGTAATTTCAAAAGCATAGCCATTATAGTGTGTGTGAAAGGGGTATTGGATTGTGGTTTTAATTGGCATTTACATGACTACTGATGTGTAACATCTGTTGGAGTGTGTTTTGTCCATTTGTATGTTTTCTCTGGAGAAGGATGTGTTCAACTATATTTCAGCCATAAAACAATAAAGTACTGATAAAGTACTAACTGTTTGGCATTCATCTTTTGACTGCTGAGGCATCCACTTTAAAGATATCCATCTCAAACATGCTTGGCCAGCTACACAGTCACAGAGAGAGCCATGAACTTCCCCTTTTAAACATCCCAGGTTGACCTGCATAACTGCTTGCTTGAGTGACACAGTAAAGAGTGAACCTGTGAAACCCAAGGTACTCCCAGCATCTACCCCTATGAAGGCAGAGCCTCAGGTCTGCACATGTGCTTCCTCTCTACCCAAGACCTTACGGCGTGGCCTGGGGCATGCCATAGACCCTCCATGACCTGTGAGTAATAAACCTTGTTGTTTTTCCCTCAAAGTTCCCTGGTGGTTGTTACTGAGCTCTCTCTTGCAATCACAATAAGACAAGGGCCGGTCCAGCCACAACATTGGTTCCAGTCAGGGAAATGCCTACGGAGGCTCAACACAAGTGGTACAGCCCGGACGAGTGCCCCAGGCATCCATAGTCAATAGCATCTTACGGATCAGCTCAGAGCAACGCAAAGCAACCTTGAAAACATGCTAAATGAAAGCCAGATAGAAAAGGCCACAGATGGTATGATTCCAGTGATACAGAAATGTCCCGATTAGGTAAAAGTTCATAAAAACACAAAGTAGAATGATGGTAGCCAGGGGATAGGGGAAGGGATGGAGTTACTGTGAATGGGGACAGGGTTTCATTTTGGAGTGATGATAATCTTCTGGGATTTTACAGGGGTGATATTTGCACAACTGTGTGAATACTGCAGTGCCCCTTATCCATGCTATCTCACTTTTCATGGCCAACTTCAGTCTAAAACTATTACATGGAAAATTCCACAAAATATATCATAACTTTTAAATTGCACAATGTTCTGAGAAATCTGATGAAATCTTGCGCCATTATATTCTTTTCCACCCAGGATGTAAATCATGCCTTTCTCCAGCGTTCCCACGCCAATGCGCTCCCTGCCTATCAGTCACCTTATCAGGTAGACTGTAGTGGTAGGTGCTGCACTGCTTTTATTCCTGCGACCCTTATTTTACTTAGTAATGGCTCCAAACTGCAAGACTAGTGATGCTAGCAATTCGGATACACCAAGGAAAAGCAACAGTCCTTCCTTTAGGTGAATGTATATGTATAATTCAGTACTATCCGAGGTTTCAGGCATCCACTGGGGGTCTTGGAATGTATCACCCACACATAAAGGGGAACAATTATTCTGAAAATGACTGAATGATATGCTTTAAAAGGATGAATTTTTATGATATAGAAATTATACCTCAATAAGGCTCCTATGAAAACAGCAATTGTTTAACTTCAATGATTTTGAATCATTGGATAGTTTTTAAACTATCATCTCACCCAGATTTACAACATTTCCATCGCCCTGGAAGACAATCTTTTAAATGTTGGGTTTCATAGAAACCAGCTGGATTTTCATATTAGCTTCTACATTCAACTGACATGCTGTCTTTGTGGAAATATATAAAGGAAACCTGGACACACCCAGGTATGTGGTTGGAAAAGGACAGCATAGTTTAATGTAAGTATCAGATAATTGTGGATATTCGTGTTAGATCCTACAAGCTGAACAAGGGACTTACTTGCAGTGTACAACCTGAAATCATACAGGTTTCAACCTTAAACCGAAAGCCAGCTGGATATTCCTCCAACAAAAACAGATTTGGGGAAAAAGAAAGAATTGCAACCCAGAACATGCAGCCGTGGAGAGCCGTGCTGAAGTCCCCAGCACAAAGGGGAAATTCTTTTCTAGAAAGGAGGGAGTGTGGAGCTGTTAGAACCAGGGGGTTCTTCCTGTGGGGCTTTGCCAGTGATGTAGCAGTGAGAGCTCCCCCTACAGGCCTTCCCCATTCCAGTCCTGGGTGAGGTCTATTTTTTTAACAGGTAAACTTTCTTTTTTCTGAAATACATTAAAATCCACTGGTCTAACTTGCACTTTAAATCTTTGTTTCATGCATGATTCTGTAACATTATGCACTGGTTATTTGGAAAACTATGGGTTCAGTGACTCTGCAGATCTTCCGAATGTTAAAGCATTTCATTTTACAATATGAATAATCGTACTCATCAATATCATCATTAGTCTTAAGTATTGGGAAGCTGTAACATTCACAGTGGCGGATAAAAATTTTCCCAAATTCTAGTTTTCATTTGAGGACTAATTTTATAGTGCAAACAGATGCTGTCATTTGTTTTGCATGAATTTTCTTCCATGCAAAGTTGAGTTTCCAAATCTAATGATCACACAAGTGCTATTTCTAGAGATAACAATGGAATTTCAACATCAATCACAGAATATTTGTTACACAGATATTAGAAGGTAATCAGAAGTTGAGATTTAATAAAATTATTTTTAATGCTCCATTAAGGACTTCCTGTAGTGAAAATGACATATTTTTTAAAACTGTCAATATGGTGATGAAGAAGAAAATAGCTACTAATTAATAAACTCTGGTACCATGTCCTTAATGTGTGAGCACCAATAGTTTTACCGACTATTGCTTTTGCAGCAGTGATGCAAATCTAACAAATTTTTTTTTTAATTTGGGATTATAGTGATAACTGTAAAAGTCTTTCAACCTTTCTGGATGTGTGACATGTTTCATAATAAAACATTGGGGGAAATAGGGTGGCCAGCAGCCCGATCTGGACTGTGGTCTATTGTTTCCAGGTCCTGGCAATGACACAATACCGAGACGTCACAGTCTGGTTCTCACAGCATCACTGGGAGCCTGACAAGCAGCAGGTCAAATCCCTTGTTGCTGCTCTTCACAAGGGTCTCGGTTACTCTCACACCTTGGTCTCGCCTGGGCATTTCAGACTTTGATCACCCACCTCCACATGTATCACCCTTTATATATATAATGTGATTTATCTGTTAGGCTGTATCTCCGTGTGCCCAGCACTGTGTCTTCATTACACAGTAACTACCCTTTCCCCTTCCTCTTTGCCGAAAGATCACTATGTGTTTACTTATTGGCTGGTGATACATTTGTGACACCTCCCCTTTCCAGATTCACTGGATGAATGTCGATTTCTTCATCAATTCATTCAACACTTGAAAAATGTGCAGAAAGTGCACCTGGCCAACTGCGGGGAACAGAGAGGATATGGTCACAAAGCCACGCTCCCGGGACACAGAACAAGATGGAAAGAAAAACTTCATGTGGTTTTTAGACAGGGACCCACAGCAAAGTTTGTCTCCACAGACGCCGGTCTGGAGAGAGCCGCTTAGCTCCCCACCTGTGGGGCTGGCTCTACCGACAGGCTTATGGAAGCCTGTGCCTGTGTTCTGTCCCCATGGTAGTTTCTTCTTAGGACAAAGGACACGCGAGACACAGACACAGGAAAATATGAACATCTCTGGGAGGAAAGAATAAAGAAAACCCTAGTTTCTATGTGCAAGAAGCAAAAAACACAAATGTTTTTTTCTGTCAATCTAAATTCAGGAAGGAGACTAAGGACTCGCACCATTTCTAACTTCTACCCAACCCCGATGAGACCCCGAATCGTAATACATGTGCACGTAGAATTCACATAAGCATGATATTTCCAAAGATAGTGAGGAAAAATCTAATAAATATAACATTTTAGACAATGGTGGGAGTAGGCTCTTAGATTTTAGATGTAAAAATGGGAGATTTACAGGTAATTCAGGGAAAGGTCAAAACAAGTGGCAGGTCAATTTTTCTTAGGCTCCTGCTTGGAGTCTTCATCTCTACTGCTACGGTGATTATGCTCAGGTTTTTATTTGTCCTTCACAGTCTTTAAGGAGGCAGGGAAACGGGAGCCAGGCTAGAGTCTAGACCAGGAGTCGGCAAACTTTTGAGATGGAAGAGCCGCCAGTGTTCAGCAAACTGCAGCTCGCGAGCCGCAGGCTCTGAAGTAAAATTGAAAATGAAAATAGAAATATCCTAGTTTCATTTATAAAACTTTTTAAAGGATATTGTTCACATAATGGTGATTATGTAAAAATATATTTATGGCTCTCGAATAATTTTTGAATTGTTGTGAAGGACTGGATTGGCTCTTCCAGATCTCGGCAAACTTTTGAGACGGAACGAACCCAAAGAGCCGCGTGTGGCTCTCGAGCCGCAGTTTGCCGACCCCTGGTCTAAACAAAGGAAGCCTGTGTTTTTAAAAGTGCCCCTTTTCCAATTGTTTTTTCCTTGTTTAGCTCAGCGGCCTCAGGCAGTGGTGGGTTTTGTGGGCTGTGTTTACATTTCTGATCCACTTGGCTGAGGGCCTGGGGCAGATGCTGAGACTTTCTCATTTCTATCAGATGGAAAATCAGCTTCCATTTGTGTCAAGTTTCTGATCGGTTATTAAACCCTTTAAAACTTGTTTCTACAAACCAGTTCTCAAGATCTTATATCTCCAGATTTTTAAAATGTGAACATCTCAATTTTCCCTTCTGCGTTTTTCAAATCTAATGTTGATATTAGCATCTATAAGATCCAAGGAGCTTAAGAACTCATTTAAAAGATTAAGAATAAATTTCCTTATATCCATTTGCATTAAAAAACTGTGATCTTTCTCTAGGTACCAATAAAACAGCTGTTTATCATAAGAGTTCTCTGACACATTTTCCAATTTTAGAAGTTTTTCCCATTCCAAGGATCCACCTTCTGGCCACTGATAGGATTTTAATAGCTATTCAAACCAAAAAGCCTTTTTACAGCTTAACCAAGGAAGCCAAAGGCTATCTGTCCCTGTGGTATTTCCTTGTCATGACAAACGACACAAGAGACATAGACACAAGAAATGACCATCTCTGAGACGATTCAATGAAGGAAACCTGAATCGCTACTCCCAAGAAGCTAGCTTCACAACTATTTTTTCCTGCCAATCTGCATGTAGAGGAGAGAAAAAGGACATGCAGAACTAAATTCTTTGAACCCATGCAGAATTTGACCACGAAGAATGACACAGTGAACAAAACTACAGCTTACCTCTGCCAGTAGACGTCGACCAGCTCTTTCCAGCAGCGGTTTCCAGGAGGTAGCAGTGCCCCAGCCAGTGAATATCCTAGCAAGCTCCCCGAAATTGGAAGGGGGGGGCCTAAAAATTAATTATTTTGCTCTCACCTTGTGTGTTATGGGAGAGCCAGTTCCCTGAGTCATCACAGGAAGGCATTCCAGGATGTAGGAACAATGCCTCATGAATAAAGGCAAGCAAGCTGAGGATTTACTAAAAGAAAGAAAATATATTCCCAAAATGCAGGAAGTGGATAAACCCAGTAGAGCAACTGCACCCAAACCAAGAAAATTTAGGATTATATTTGAATGAGAGCACGAAGTATTCAATGGTGGAGTCACAGGTGATCCCAGGGTGTTTCCAGGGCGTGTCTCTGCTGACCACTCCCTCCTATTGGAGGAGGGATTCCATTGTAGGAACTGCCAGGGGGACACAGGGGTGGAGATTTTTCCCTGCCTGTAAGGCTAATAGTGTCATAACCCATTACAATCAGCTGTGGCTGCACCTTTTCTTAGGAATGATCCCATCTCCTCTCTTTGTTCACCTCACATCTTCCTTTCCTCCCCCCTCCCTGTGCCCCTGTTGTCTCTGCCTTTGCCAACAACTTCTCTCTGCCTGTGCTCAACAACTAGCTGAGCTAATCATCAAATTAATATAATCAGATTAATAAAATAAAATCAAACTTTAACACACTTGCATGGGAAAATCACATACATGTAAAAACTCCAAAGACAGCAAGGTCAGATTGGGTGCTTTGCAGGTAATGTAGGAAGTGTCACACTCATGGAAGGTAAATTGCTCTTAAGCAACCGAGAAAATAATGGGACGCAGGGAAAGGGTGGTCTACAGTCTCCTGCTTGGAGTCTTCCCCCCTTATGCTAAAGAGATTACTTATGCTAAGGTTCCCCTCCTAAACCACATTTTTCCTCCTGTCAGGCAGAAAAGGGAAGGGTCAATGGCTATTTTTGTTTTCTAGAAATCAGCTTAAAGTCAATATGCCCAAAGGCCAAAACTTTTGTTCCCCTTCATTCCCAATCTTTGAAACTTTAATAAAAATCCCACATCCAGAAGTTAAATTGGTAGATTGCTCCATGTTTCACTGATGTACTCACTCAGTCCTGAGAATAAGTTAGTTTAAATTGTTGAATCTTATATCATGACGCGGTGATGTAGATAGATATACTCCCAAGTTTCACCTTTTATTAACTATCCGATTTCTTGCTTTTGTGGGGGAGGAACAAACTTTCCTCTGCCCTGAAGCATCTTCAGGCTGCTCTAATAATCAAATAAACGTGAGACAGATGATTAGCAAGAGAAAACAAACAGATTTAGTACCTACATATAGGAACCCCGCACACAGGAGAGTCAGGGACCCCACCTACAGGAGAGGTAGGGAGATAGAAAGGGAAGATGGACAGATAAGACATCCTGAGCTAGGGATGAAGTAAAGTCCCTTTGTTGGGAAGATTTTAGCCGTGCAGCAAATAAAGACACATGAAGTCGAAAGTGATTCAGCAAGGCAAACTTTGCTTCTGTGGAAGGGTGCAGAGCCACCATAAGCCGGTCTTGCAAGCACAGAGTGGGAAGTCCACTCAGTTTTTATCCCTAACACAGGTGTCACTATGTCATACTCTATTGGCGAGACTGTGACCTTACAATCTAAACCGATTGGCTACTAGTAATGCAAGATCTGCCTAGTTACAAGATTAGGTAATCTTGAAAATGAGGAATTACTACACAATAGTGAGAAAGTATATTTTTAACTGAAACTACTAAACAATGGTGAGAAAGTATATTTTAACTGGGACCATTAGACAATGGTGAGAAAGAGGAAGTATATTTTTAAACTTTGCTGTCTTTGACATAAAAGATTAGGACCTTTTCTAACACCTTGGGGGCTTGAAAGAGTCACTGCAGGGTGGTGACAAGAGCAGATGTTTCATGAACATCTTGACTCTAGTCAGACACACAGATGTTGAGAGACTGGAGGAGGATAGACAGGGACAGAAATAAACGGAGGGTGTGGGGTGTGGGGTGCTGAGCTGCTACCAGCCCAGGGATGCTGACTGATGTGTGGCCTATGGGTTTGGGGTCTCTTGGGGTGTCCTGGGCTGACTCTGCACTGTTTTCCCAGACCTTCCACATATGCCTTTTGGCCCCCCAGGACTGAAGTTTCCACACCAGAACAGCCCTCTAGACCTGAGAATGGCCCCAGCCTTGAACGAGACCCCTTCTGCCAGGGTAAAGCTGAGGGACTCTACCCCAACCCAGCAGACAGGTCCATTTACCACAGCTGTGCAGGGGGGTAGCTGTTCCAGCAAAGCTGCCCGAGGAGCCTGGTGTGGAGCTCCCCCTGCAGATGCTGCACCTGGAGTGAAGTTCTCAAGGCCCCTTCTGCCCCAGCGCCCAGGCCAGAGCCCAGGATCCCACCACAGCCTGCCTCCCCAGCTCTCCCTGGGGGCTGCAGCCTGGCCCCTGCAGGCCTCCCTGGGGTCTTTCCACACCTAAGCTTTCAGCTCTCAGACCTGGGTTCCTTTTGGTGTGGTCCTCCTGGGCTGCCACTTTTACATGCAAAATAAATCTTTGGTTTGCACCCCAATGCCCTGAGATGTGGTGACTCACAGAGGCCCTCTAAGCACGCTGTTAGTACAAAAACGGCCCTGGGGAAAGTAGGGAGGCAGGAGGGGAGGGTGGCATAAGGCAGCACAGGTAAGAGGCAGGCGAGAGGCAGTTAATTCACATGTGCCGAGCCCTGTGCCGGGTTTCACCTCCAGGACTCCACATTCCAGCGGGCAGCTTCCAGGGCACAGATGACAGCACCTGGGGCACAGCCCTGGGTCTGACAGGTTCTTCACTGGCTCTGAAACCTTTGGAGAGGGAAGAGCATTTCCTGTTCCGCTCCACTCAGGGGTAATTCCCAAGATACACACGTGGATGGAAAAGGGACCACATGTTAAACCTGACAAGCTCAGGAGACTAAAAATAGCCACATAGGATGGTGTGAACATAAAAATTCCTAACTAAGGTGAGCCATGGTAGGAAGTCACATCCTTGGCCTGTAGCTTCCTTGACAAAGGTCAGTCTTTACCTTGACTGTATCTGTTGTCTTTTTGCATCTAAGATAATATACCCTTAAAATATCAGAGTAATCTCTTTTTCCAGACTCCCCAGGGGGCACAACCCACCACACTAGAGCAGGGAACTAACAAGTCCATCATTGTTATCTTGTTCCCCAAATACTCTATGTGCTGTAAAATGCTATTAACTATCCTGTATCCACCAATGTAAAAACGGTGTGTGTCTCTCCATTTTACTTTTATCCAATCCCAGAGATTTCCCCGCTTTGCTTTCTCCAAAGCCCTTAATCTACAACTAATGGATTTCATGTAACCCTCCTCCATTGATTCTAATGTATAAAAAAAAGTTGCACGACAGCCATTTTCCAGAGCATTTTCATGTACTTGGATTTAGCAATGGTTTCTTAGATATGACACCACATACAAGCAACAACCAAAAAAAAAAAAAAAAGGATAATTTGGAATTCCTCAACATTAAAAAATTATGTGTGTCAGAAGAAGCTATACAGAAAGCTAAAAGGCAGCCCCTAGAAGAAAACTGTTGCAAATTATTTCTCTGATAAGAGTCTGTTATCAAGATTAATGAACTTTTAAAACTCATGAACAGAAACACAAGCAACTAGGATTTTAAAATAGATTTAAATGGAACATTCTCCATATTACACATACAAATGGTCAACAAGCACATTGAGATGTTAAACATCATTAGTCATGATAGAAATATAAATTGAAACCACATTGTGATATTCCTTCCCACATACAGGAATGGCTGTGATCAAGAAAAATGAAAAAACAAAAAAAAACACAAATGTGAGCCACTATATAGAGAAATTGAACCCTTAGTGGAAATGTAAAATGATGTGGCCTCTGTGCACAAGTTTGGAATTTCCATCCTGCAAAAAACTCCCATTTGGTTCAACAAATCAACTTCCAGGTATGCAGCAGGTGTTCAGACAGAAACTAAAACATGAAATGTCACACCAGCAATGTTCACCACAGCAGGGAGGTTTAAACAATTTAATCTCCATGTTAATCAGTAGTGAAAATGAAGTCAGCAACTGTGAAATGTCACACCAGGATTCTTTAGACTGATAGTTATGACTTATTTAATAATTCTTACAAATATATTTCATATTTCATATTTCAGGAGACATGTTTACTAATACACCGAAATATATTTATTTAGTTTCCCTACAATAAAAGCAAACACTTAATAAATGTATTTTCAGTAATTACTGTGTCATTACTTTCTCTTATTTGGAAATGGTCTAGACATTCAATAAATATCCATCATTTAATTTACATAACAAAACTTTGAAGTTTCAACTTACAAAAGACACCTAGAAAACCTTCTTTCTTTTAAAGATTTTATTGGGGAATTGGGGGAGGAGAACAGCGCTGGGGAATCGGGAAAGGGTAACAGACAAGTTGCTGTTCTTTTGTTCTTCAGTCTATTTGTGGAGGACGTTGCTTCATTGGCCCATGTTGGTATTATCATTGCGCTCTTCCAGGGTGAGGCAGATCGGTCGCCGGCCTCTGGACAGCCGCTCAGGGTGGCTCATGGCAACTCACACTGGCTGCTGGCCGCTCACGCTGGCTGCCGGCCACACACGATAGCTTATGGCATCCCCACTGCAGCAGGGACTTAAGTCCACTCCATCACCGGCGACTCACGGCAGCCCAGCTCCAGGTCGAGCTGTTGTTCACCATCTTAGCTGTAGAGGTCGCAGTGTCACTGGCCCTCATGTGGGATCCGAACCAGGGCCCTGCTGCTCAGAGCTGGTGTCCCAAGCCAGCTCTTAACTAATGCGCCACTTGGCCAGCCCTAGAAAACCTTTTCAATGTATATATACAATATAATTACCACTAAAAAGTTTACCTAAAAACCTTTCTTTTGTATCTATTTATTAATTAAAACTTTATGGGATTTCCAAGTCAATTATTGCCCAAGCTATTTTCTTGACACATTATTAACACAAAACATAAACTTATTGTAGATCCAGCAATAACAACTATATTTTATGTTAATAACTTTCAAAAACATGACAATATAATAAAACGAAACTTAAACCAGCTTTAACATAAAAGTTTCAAAGATCGTATGATTCTGAAAAACATCTGTTAATTTCTATTTTGCTTCTTAATTTACGTAATTAATGAATTTATTCAAGACAATCAAATATAACAAACTAGTAACACCATCCAGAGCTAGAAGCCATGCTACCACACAGACACCAACTGGATTCACACAGACAACAAAAAGTAAGAGAATAAGTAATAATTGCAGAGAACACATAGAAAGTTTTATCAATAAAACTGATCATTGTCATCAGAGCACTACAACAGCTTCCAACTTAGAAGTGTTTCCCATTCCAAGGATCCACCTCCTGGACAGGACGGCAAGGTCTAAAAAGTGACACATGCGCAAGTCTCCTTACAACTCAGGAAAGGAAGTCAGAGGCCTCCACACACAGAGTGCAGGGGAAGCTGCCCTCCCAGAGCCAAAGGGTCACTCCCAAAGACAGCCAGAGACAGACAGCACAGACCTTCGTCAGCTAGGCGGTCAGGATGGTGGGGTACATAAGGTGTCTCTAGTCTCCCACAAAACGTGAGGCGCTTCAGCCATGAAACCACTAATTCGTGACCCCAGGGCCAGCGGGACTGTACTGGGATGAGTCCAAAACCAAAGGGTGACAAAAGTTGAGACGACAAAGGCCCCTTGGGGCCCGGGACCTTCATAACACACTCCCCGGGGAGCTGGCACAGCCAGGGAGAGGCACACTGGGAACCCATTTCTCCCACTGGCCACCAGGTGCACCGCGGTAAGTGCACCTGGACGATGGCAGAGACCTGAGAGGATCAGCTTCCCGGGTCACAAAGCCAAGGTCCCAGGACACAGAACGAGAACAAAGGAACAACCTCATGCGGTTTTTAGACGGGGGCCCACAGCAAAGTTTGTCTCTGCAGACGGGTCGGGAGAGAGCCGCTTAACTCCCCAGCCTTTGGAGCCGGCTCGAATGATCGTCTTATGGGAGCCTGTGCCTGTGTTCTGTCCCCCTAGTAGTTCCTTGTTAGGACAGACGACATGCAAAAAACACACACCAAAAAATCATCATCCATAACAGGAAATTTACAGTAAAGAAAACCCACCCGTCCTAAGCTTGAGATGCTAACTTCACAAATATTTGTCATGCCAATAGAAATGCGTAAGTGAGGAAAGGATCTGCAGCACTTCTAAATTTTATGAAATGTTAATACTAGACCAGGAAGGCTTACAATGTAAACAGAAATAATCGTTACCTCTGCTGGCAGACCTTCATGATATCTTAGCTGCAGTGTTTTTCAGAAACTGGAAGTGTCCTAGTCTTTAATTCTTTTGACTGGCTTACTGAACCTCTAGTGGCTATAAAAAATTCCTTTTTTCCCACCTTATAATTTCTTCCAGCTTGGCTAATAATCAAGAAAACAGAATCAGATTAACAGAAGAACAGCAAACCAAAACACGGACACAGAATTTACAAATGCATACAATTAAACAGACAGTGAAGTACAATAGGGTGCGACTTGTAGTTGAGGTAGAGGGGGCAGGGTGATATGTTAGAAAACAGTAGGACATGGGGGTGTGAGGGTGGTAAACAGGCTCCTGCTTAGTGTCTTCCTATCTAACACTGAGGGGATTATGCTCAGGGTTTTCCCTAGAACAGGTATTTCCCTTTCATTTTGGAGAACCACAGGGGTCACGAGTGCTGACTCCACCTCTGGTCATGCTGTACTAAATGTAGTAGAGACACGAAGATTCTCAGTAACTTCCATTAAAACTGGCCGGTAAGAGAGCAGAGAGATTTGGTCACATGCTTGCCTCCTCTGCTGCCTGTGGTCAGAAGTCCATGATCACTTAGCTGAAGCAGTTGGAGCAAGGAGGTCCCAGCCAGTGAGGTCTCCCAGCTGTCTGCCAAAACTGGGGGGGG
>NW_017731634.1:2121547-2178992 GCF_001890085.2 Hipposideros armiger | reverse complement strand
AGAAGGGGGAGGAGGGGATAACAGAATTACAAGTTTTTTTCTAAGTTCTTCTACCAGCTCTAATAATCAAATCAAGAGAGACAGACTAAGAGGAGAAAAGCAATTAAAAACATATATATAATCCTTTGGGTCAAACGTGTTTGACAAAAATCCCAGGGTTCAGGAAGTAAAAGGAGAATTTCCTTAATCTGGAAATGGCTTTGGGTGATTTCAGTGGCCAATGGAATGCCTCAAACATTTGTTGTCTCTCTCCTTATGTAAGAGAAAAAGTAAGCTAATTAGGCAGATTGATATACTCAAAATCTCATAGCATGCTTTATGAAATAAGGAATAAGGATGTATCTATATGCACAGTCTTATTAGTAAAAATGCATTTTTCAGAAGATTACAATCTGCAAGGATCTGCAATTTCCTGGTATATTTTCATCTGTAATTGTAGTTGACATCTTACAATGTATGTTGCAGAGAAAAACAACTTTGTCTATTGCTTTATAATCAGATTTATAACCCTGTTGTATTCAGTTTTAGTCATTTATAGACGGTCATTATTTTACTGATATTTTTGCAAGTATGTTTCATCTTCTGAAACACACAGGATTCTGATTTATTCCAAAATACAGATCTCGGAGAATAAACTTTAACATCTTACCTTTAAGATGGATGAAGATTTACAGAATTCTAAGGAATAACTGTATTCATGAAATGCTGGCAAATGATCAAGCTGAGCAAAAATTGATTATATGGCACTGAGTAGACTAAGGATGATTATAACTTCCATGGACTTTTGTTTAAAATATTACTGATTTAAAAATCTTTTCTTTGGGGCCGGCCGAGTGACTCAGTTGGTAAGAGCACGAGCTCTGAACAACAGGGCTGCCGGATCGATTCCCACATGGGCCAGTAAACTGCGCCCTCCACAGCTAAGATTGTGAACAACAGCTCGACCTGGAACTGTGCTGCCCTCAGTGGCTGGCGACGACATAGGCTGCAGTGGGCTGCTGTCAGCCACCATGAGCAGCCGTCCAATGGCCAGAGACCAAATGCCTCAACCGGGAAGAGTGCAATCATCATAATACCAACATGGGCCAGTGAAGTGGCATCCTCCACAACTGAACAGAAGGACAAAAGGACAACTTGGCTGTTCCCCTCCCACAATTCCCCAATAAAATATTTAAAAAACACAAACAACACTTCTCTTTGTAAGATAGAAGGAAATTTGTTTCTTTTACATGACCTAAGACTTAGCAATTTGGTAAGGTATACATTTGTAAACATTTTTTTTTCTACTTGATCCCTCCAGAATTCAGAAAGTCTTAATATTTTTTTATGCCAATGTGATTATTTGTAGAAGTTTGATACCAATCTGTCCTCTTTACAACAGGACATAATTTGAAACTAGTTTTTATTACCAAGACTCTGGCTGCAGTATCGTATTTGAGAGAGAAATGCATAGACTCAGATATAACCAGATGGCTTTAAGGAATTAAGGTTGCCTTCTGGAAGTCCACAGAAACCCTTGCTGTGATGGCTTGCTTACATGGTTCCCAGCAGCCTTACCACATGAGTAAACAATGTCACTTCTTGGCAGGTACAGGAACCTCAAGATATTTGGGGGCCTCAAGGAGAGGGCGACTCGCCCAAAACCAACATGCATCGCAGGCACCACTGGACGGCAAGGCCTTGCCTTGGCTTTCCTGGCCGTCAGTCCTCTTCTGTTCAGTCTGCAGATTAAAAGTGTGAACAAGTCCAGCAAGTGGCTGCATGGCTATTTAACGTTCTTGCTGGAGTTACACAGATAATAGGCCCAGTTTATTAAAACTGGACCATTTTGCAAATAAATAAATGATGCCTAATTTGGCTATCTTTGTTAACAATAGGTGATTTGAGAGAGAAAAATATGTTGCAATAGTAACTATACTACGCCTTTATAAATACTAAATTTTAGTGCTACCAGTTGACTTCTAGGTTTTGTTTTGTTTTCTGCTTGTAAACTGGACAGGATCCTGAATTCTTCTAGTTTCTTCAAATATCTGCCTATGACTCTCCAAACACATTTCCAATTTTTCTCCCATTCTTTGAGTAGGAATCATTGAGAACAGTGATTTTTCAAAAGCCATGCCAGCTAAAGATGACAACTTGATATAAAATTCAGAAACTGGCCACAATAGCACATCCCTAAACATCTCAGTGCCTGAAGCTGTGTCAGCCACACAGGGTTTACCTAAGAAAAATGAGTAGTCCTATTTTCAAGCGAATGTGCCAAAGCACAGGGAATGCCATGTTTTTCCCTCCTGAACAGAAGAAGATTTAAGATCCCCTAAGCTTGGGCCGGCCGAATGGTGCATTGAGCTGGCTTGGGACGCCAGAGGGCCCCGGTTCGGATCCCACATATGAGGGCCAGTGACACTGCCCTCTACAGCTAAGATGCTGAACAACAGCTCAACCTGGAGCTGGGCTGCCGTGAGTCGCCGGCTTCGGTGTGGGCTGCAGTCCCCTGCTGCAGTGGGTTGCCATGGGCTACTGTATGTAGCCAGCAGCCAGCATGAGCGGCCACAGCCAGCGTGAGCGGCCAGTAGCCAGCGACTGATCTGCCTCACCCGGGAAGAGCGCAATGATGGTGCCAACTTGGGCCAATGAAGCAACGTCCTCCACAACTAGACTGAAGAACAAAACGACAGCAACTTGTCTGTTCCCCTTCCCCCAATTCCCCAGCGCTGTTCCCATCCCCCCAATTCCCCAATTAAAAAAAACAAAGATCCCCTAACCTTGGACCCACAGGCTTTTTGGATGCTTACCAATAGATGCATGAGCTTCCTCCAGCTGGCAGAAATAAGAGCCCATCTCTGCAAGCTGGGGTCAGACACAGAACTCCCTTGAGAGCTTCTCCCGGCCGGATACCAAGCAAGGCGCACCATGACAAGGGCACCCTCTGGATGGGAGAGGTCAGACACGAAATATTCTCACTGATCATAAGGCCAAGCTCTCAGGACCTATAACAGGATGAGAGACACTAGACAGAGACAGAGAAAAACATAACCCATGAGAATTCACACAAAGTAACCAAGGATTACTAGGCCAAGAAGTAAATTTCACAAATATTTTCTCCTTCCATTCTGAATACAAAAAAAGACAAAGCGATTCCCACCACTTTGGCTTCCACTGGAGCCTACAGACAGAAATCTGGGGTGTCCTCACATGGTAAGAATCCCCACTTTAGGCCGGCCAGTGTCAGATGCCCCAGGATCTCATCTCCAGCAGCCCGAGGGGAAGTGCCGGCTTCCAACCTGTGACTTGACTCACAGCATCAACTGTTGGGAGAAATTATTGTAACTTCTACCATCAAGGTTCTTCTGGCTGATCTAAGAATCAAATAGACAGGAGACAGATTAGCAAGAGAAAATAAGCAGATTTGATACGTACACAAGGGAACCCCACACACAAGACAGAGTCAGGGACCCCACATGCAGGAGAGTTAGATTGAAAATGAACGTGGGTATAGAAGACCTCCTGAGCTAGGGATGACGCAGGTACCCTGGGGGCTTCAAAGGGTCATTGCAGAATAAGAACAGATGGTTGGTGACTGTGAGTTTGCCTTGCCCTATAGGTGGTCAGAGATGGTGGCTGATGATCTCTTATTATGAGCAAAGCCCCTAATTCCTGTTACTCTGGACATTTAGAGGGAGGGACAGAAGTTTATCTTCAGGAAAAGATAAAATCGCCCTTAGCTCAAACCAGTCTGCATACCGCAAAAGCACATCTTGGAGTAACTTGTAAGAACTTCCACATCTTTATTTTAAAACCGCTGCCATTGGATGGATAAGATAATATAAGAGTTAGATCCAAAATGTATTCCTGCCAGATGGAAATAAACTTCCCTGTTTATACAGCGACAGTCTTCTCTTAATAATATTTGTGTGAAAAGCCCTTAATGGTTGCATTTGCCCTTGGTTACAGGGCCGTGGAGGGAGTTTGTACTTCAAAAACACCCTCGCCTCCCATTCTTTTCATCAGTGTATCACTATGAAACAATATAAATTATTCATTTATCCAATGTGACAATATTTGATTCATACAACTTTGGTCCTTAGCGTTGAGAGGAGAGTTTTCTTAGTAATCAAGGACGAGATTAAAACAGAAAAGTATCTTAAGAAAACATAGGATCTTTGCTTTCTAGACAGAAAACTTGTCATAACATCTTATCTAGAGCAGAACAGTGCAGGAAACGTTTGTCCTTTAACAAAGTCAAAAAGAACTAAACTCTGCATCTACATCACCTAACTTTTGATATTTCCATTCATTTACTTCATTAAATTTATTCCAATCTTATTTGGCATAACCATACCTAACATCGCTTCTCTCACGATTTCCCTTCACGAACCTTCTACAACTTTCCTCTTTACATTCAGATATTGTCCTGTTTTCCCGTTTCCCATTCTGAACCAACCAGCTTCACTTTCAGACAAGCTTAACTGCCTTTCCTTCCAAAATACATCTCCGTATCTCATTCCTTTTTTTATACCCAAAACATAGCCTGTTTTTCGTGTATATACAATCGTTTGTCCTATTAATTTTTATTTCTGTAGCTTTAATTACATATTGGCGTTCTTAACTATTAAAAGACATTGCTAGTGAAAAAATTACACTGTGACTATTACACGAGTATTCTTTACCTTGATACATTCGTGAACAAATTTAATAATTTCTAGAAATATATTTCCTCAGCACTAAAACATTTAATGCTCCACAAGACGCGTTATGTTGCATTCACAAAGCCTATATGTTTGGTGCATCAAATATTTAATATTCAATTGATCAGAGATTGGAATAGATTTATCAAAAATGCCGCCACAGGGAGGAGGGGGCTCCCCAGTTTCCTCAAATCTATCTCAGTGCTCCTTCAGCCCAGGTGTGTTCTCACAAGGGGGGACGAGAAAGGGGGGGGCTGAGGAGGAGTCCAAGTCTCCACACCTCTGTTGGGTCGGACCCCAAGTTCAGGCCGAGCCCCTCCGTCCATCGCGTCTCCACAGGAGAAGCCGTCAGCCCGGGGGGGACGCAGGCTGGGGTTCAGGGGCAGCTCCCCGCGACATGCGCACTCACAGCACAAACCTCTTTAGCCCTCACAACAGGAAGAAACACCAGACAAACCCGAGTCAGTCTCCGCCCCCTACTTTACGCCAAAACTAAAAATAACACACTCGGATCGCCCACCCCACCCTCAGCCGGCCTCGCGGGCGGGTCTCCTCACCGTTCCCTCCCGTGTCGGTCCCGCGGCGCCACCCGGGCTCCTGAGGGACACGGGCGGCCTCAGCACTGGGCGCCCCCGAAGCCGGGAAGCTCCTCTCTCGCGCCTCCTGAGAGGGCGCAGCAGAGTCGTCGCTCGCCAGGAGCCAACGCCACGGACAGAAGACACGTGCACTACGTGGGGTCACGCTGGGGCACGCGAGTGGGGCATAGGGTCACGCATGGGCACGCAGGGGTTCAGGTGGGGGTCACGCCGGCTGGGACCGGCCGCGCAGTGCGGGCAGCCCAGGTCTGAGGGCAGGGCGACCTGAGTCTGCACTGATCGGCCAATCGCCCCAGGACCCGCCCCCCGGCCCCGCCCCCGGCTCCGTCATGTCCCTGCGCCCCAGGCCCTGCCCTGGATCCCAGCGCGGCTCTGTCCTGGAGGCCTGGTCTGACCCGGCTGTGCGGGCTGCGTGCCAGGGAGCGGCCCCCACGTGGGAGGGCCAGGCTGTCCCCCGGGGGAGGGGAGCTGAAGGGACCCAGCTCTTTCACCCTCAGTGTCAGCGGCCCCTCCTGCCCAGGGAGGGCTGTGGTCACCGCCGGATGCCTGGATTTCCAGAGTGGGAGATGGCAGAAGAACGCGCTCCCCCTCCCAGGGCAGGTGTTCAGGTCCTTTGAAATGTTAAGGTGACAGCAGGTTTAGAAACTTCTGATTTTACTTTCCTAAGTCTCTACCTGAGCACCGATTTTTATTGTCAGAGAGAAAACAAGTATAAAAGGAAAGAAAACATCGCACCAAGGTTTGGTACAAGTGCGTGACCACCAACCACTGACGACCAGAGAACAGCAGCCGAGCTGGGTCACATGGGACTTGAAACCTTAGTCCCATGAGGCCAAACCCTAGAGGCAGGGAGAAAAGTATAAACCTGACAACCAGACAAGCCACACAGTCTCATTAGAAAGACATACACACGTGTTACTCCCAAGATGCCCACGAGATGGCTGCAGAGACCAGCATTTCCAAGTGACATACACACAGGTATTATTCCTGAAACTCACACGAGATGGCAGCAGAAAATAGCTTTTACTGGTGACTACTCAGGTGTTACTCCCTACGTGCACAAGAGATGACAGCAGAGAGCGATTCCCCGCCCGCCCCCTTTAAAATGAGACTCCTGGGCCTTGTGGCAGAACAAGCTCTCCTGTTGGTGTCCACACAGCCAAAGTCCCCTGAGTGCTGACTCCGGCATCTGTGCCAGCTTTGTCCTCAGGACAGCGCTCACCACAGCCCCTCCTGGCCTTCGCACCCCTGCTCCTCTCCAGACTCATATCCCCGCCTCAGCTCAGGCCGGCAGCACGTCTCACAGTCTTTTCACTGGTCTCCCCGCTTCCCGTCCCTCTCTCGTCCAGTGCAACCTCCACACTGACCAGCTTGAACTTTCTAAGTTAGGGATCCAATCCTGTCACTTCTTGTGCATAGAACTACCAACAGCTTCCTCCTAGGGTGGGGAATGAAGTCTCTGTCATCAGCACAGTGTGTAAACTTTATCAGTCCTCATGTTCTTCTCCTGGTCTTCTTTCCTATCATAACACCCCAATTCGGTCCCCAGGTATCCCCAGCTGTCAGCATTAACTTGTATGGTTGGATGACCAGTGTGGGCTTTAACAGATAGTGTGTCCAGCACTCAGACTGAGCATGAATGCGGAAACCTGAATATAATACAAACTCTAGTGAATAATAATGCATCAACATTTGTTTGTTAATTGTAAAAATTCTGGAGGAAAAAAACCTAGAAAGAGAGGGGAAATTAAAAATAAAATAAGAGAAAACGATTGCATTGAAATGAGTGACTTCCTAGGGAAAATTGCACATTAACAAAATGGACCTAAAATATGGAAAAGACGAACAGATCAATTAGCCATGAACCTCTTCCCCTGCTGGTTCTCCTCTCATGTCCTGGGGTTCCCTCTCCTGAGACAGGGAAGGAACAAGGACAGAGCTGGTTGGCAGCTCCCCTAAAATCTGACCCCACCCAGTGTCCTCATGTCCCCCAGCTGGGCCCCGCCCAGTGAGGACACTGTGTAGAGGAAGTCTCAGGGATTATTGATTCTGCTGTGTCAGCCAGGACTTTTTTTATTGCAAGGGGCTAGGCACACTTACTGAAGTAAAACAAATTAATACTCTTTAATGGCAAAAATAAATCAATGCTTGCAAGAGGCAAGTTTAAGAGTGGAATTGGACCTGGCAGGTCCCGGTTCTCACACTCTCTTTGGCCTCAGTGTGAGGCCGCCTGCTGGGAGACGCAGCTGCTCCCACAGCTGTGATCCTCACCGAGTGTGACTGTTAGAGGCTTGTTACCACCGGGAGGCCAAAGGGTTGCAGGGCCACGGTCTGCTGTGTGGCTGTCATGGCCAGGGCCACATTCAGTGTTTGCAGGGTTCTCACCTCTCTTGGAGGCTGAGGCTGTGAGGGAGGATGCGCTGGAATCACCACATGGATGCTGGGAACTGAAACCTCCCAAGACGCTGTCTGCACTTCCTGGGGAGCTGCTCAGCTGCCCAGCACCATGGTCAGCTCAGTAACTGGCTGTGGGGGCTCGACAGGGCCCTACTGGCCTGAGCTGGAGGACCACAGATGCCTCCATGGATGGTCAGAAGCCTAGGGCTCTGTCTGAGACCTGAATGTCTCCTGCTGCCCACTCGGATGGGATGAAGAACCCAGATAGTCCAAGGAGGGCCCCACCAGCCCTCAGGAAGGCTGTACCTGGGGGTGGGCAGGTCATTGCACACAGTCCTGTATAAATCCACACATGTCTACTGAATGCCCTTGTGTGTCAGGGCTGAGCTGGAACCGTGGGCTGCCACCCCTTCCCTGGGGAGAAGGCAGATGGAAATACTGCATGAGTCAGGCTCTCCACAGCCCTGGACTGAGGCTGAGTTGGATTTAAACCAGTGATCAGAGTCTAGGACTGTGGGACAAACAACCAGCGGTCTACTCAAACCCTGACTCATGTGTGACCCTGGGCGAGTCCTGTCCATCCTGGAAGCCTCAGAGAGATAAATAAGAGAGGAGGAAGTGGGCCAGTGAGGCTCCAACCGACCCCAACCCTCTGACACTAACCCCCTAACCTCAAACCTCAAACCTTAAATCCTAACAACCCTACCCCCGGACACCGTGACCCTCAACCCTGACACACTCTAAACTGTGACCCTCTGACCATGACCCTGACTCTTATTCTGACCCTTAACCCTGTTCTTGATCCTGACTGATCCTCACCCTAACATCCTTTAACAAATAAAACTCAACAAATTAGGTATAGACGGAATATATTTCAACAAAATTTAGGACACATGTGACAGCTAATATCACACTCAACAGTGAAAGGTTGAAAGTTTAGCCTCTATGATCAGGAAAAAGATGGGTCTACACTCTGACCGCTTTTATTCAATGTCTTACTGGAAGTCCCAGCCAGAGCAGTTAGGCAAGAACAAGAAATAAAGGATGTCCAAATCATAAAAGAAGAATTGTCTCTGTTTGCAGAAGATACGATCTTATATGTAGAAAATCCTAAAGATCCCTCAAAAAAATCTGTTAGAACTGGAAAATATATTCAGTAAGGTTACAAGATACAAATACACAGAAAAATCAGTTGTACTTCTATACACTAACAAAGAACGATCTGAAAAAGACATAAAGAAAATAATCTTATCTACACTAGCACCAGAAACAATAAAATACTTAGGAGTAAGTTTAACCAAGGAATTAAAATATCTGTAAATGGAAAACTATAAAACATGATGGAAGAAATTGAAAAAGACACAAATAAATGGAAAGATATGACATACTCATAAAATAGTAGAATTAATACTATTAAAATGTCTATACTACCCAAAGCTATGAATACAGTTCAATGCAACCTCTATAAAAATTCAAATGTTTTTTTTCACATAAACAGGAAAACTCCTAAAATTCTTATAAACTGCATAAGGTTTTCACTGCCTCAAGCAATCCTGAGAAAGAAGAACAATGCTGGGCATCGCATTTCCTGACTTCAGACTGTATTCCAAAGCTACAAAACAAGAACCGTATGGTGCTGGCATAAAACGAGACACGGCCCCGTGGGACAGAATCAAATGCCCAGAATAAACACACACATGGACCTGTCTTCACTATTGACCTTTCTAAACGTTCAGGAGCTCTCCCTGGGAGGGGAAACTGAGAGAAAGGGCCACTGCGGAATAAGTGAGGGAGGGATTATGTGCCAATTCATTTGAAAACCTGGTGTTTCAAACTGCCTGGGTGAGCACGTTCAGTGGGGTCCTCTGAGCAGGAAGGTCTCCGTGGGACTGGGCTGGGGCTGTCAAGTCGGTCACCTGGGCCTCTGTCTCCTTTTCTACGGAGCAGCTTTTTGGCCACTTTGAGTATCAACTGGGCGGATATCTGTTGTTATAGACAGTTGAAAATCTCCAATGTGGCCCAACCCAGGATGTGACATTTAAGAAAACAGATTTATGAAGCAGAGCTAGAGGCCTGAGGCCCCAGGGAGGATTAGCAACCCCACCCACCAGTCACAGTCCCCAGGGTTGGCTGCCTCCCAGGAGGTGCCAGCTGCTGAGGGGCCCATGGTAGACACATGGGGAGACCCCTCTCCATCTTGGTCCTCCTATGGGGACAGGCCTACCCGCCTGGAGATGTCCCTGGTCTCCTTCAGGTGGTGAATCGAGGCAGGCGCTCTGCAGAACACAAAGGGTGGTGAGCTGTGGGAAGTTCCTGAGGGTCCTTCCTTGGCTTCTGGGGGGAAGAGCTGTGAGGTGGGGAGTGGGAGCCCTGCTTGCTCTAGCTTCAGTCCTCCTCAATTTCCATGTCCCCTCCTGGGTGGGACAGATGCTCAGGGAGCCAAGGGAGGCCACATTTAGGACCCAAAGAGTGATACTGAGAGAGTGGAGGATTTTAGCTCAACCCAAGGAAGGAGCCAGGAAGGAAGTGAGCCTCCCACCACGGGGACCTGAGATTCCAGGTCAGCGTGCCTGTGGCAGGAGGGACCTAGACCCTACGCAGGGGTTCAGGCTGCAGACTTCAACCTTGGGAACTGACACAGCACAGGCACTTCTCAAGGCTCTGGGTAGGGACCCCGCTGGACCTCCCACAGCCACCCTGGCACATGGCTGCAGGCCCAGCACCCTGGCCCTGACCTGGGCCATCAACACCAGTTCTCCCAGGCAGGCAGTGAGGATGCCACTGGCCACACTGTTGAACTGTGTGACAAGGACATGGACAGTGGGTGCCAGGTGCTCGCAAACAGGCTTTCCCTTCAGGACCATGTAGAGCCCAGCACTGGTGGGGTGCCACCATCTTGAACAGCTCCAGGGAAGAAGGGGAGTGTCACCTGGCCGTGCCACACCCCAGCTCATGTCCACAATCCCCTGCAGTACCAGGCAAGGGTCGCTGGTCAAGGCCGGAGCTCAGGAAGCTAAAGATGTGGCCTGAGCCCTGTGTGAGTCCCAGGAATTCGTTCCCAGTCCTCCGAGGGCACCAGCACAGGATGACCCAGGGTGCAATATTGGCAGGGTTCCCCCAGCACAGGATGACCCAGGGCCCAGTACTGGAGGGGTCCCCCAGCACAGGATGACCCAGGGCCCAGTATAGGTGGGGCCCCCCAGCACAGGATGACCCAGGGATGGGTCAGGATGGCGGGAAAGGGAAGGAACGTCTGCTCCAGCCCCTCCTCACTCCAAGCTGGTCCCAGGGGGCACTTTCCTGTACCCTGGTCAGCCCCCAGGTCTGACTCTCTGTTCAGATTCAGCTACACCCATGGGCTGTATTTGTCTGTCTTCCTTGCTGCTGAGTACACACATGGTGCCTAATAAGTGCTGAGGCTGCTGAGCTCCTGGGCCGGTGGGTGGGGGACCCAGCTGGAGGCACATGGTGACCTCCCCTCTCCCACCCCTCAGGCCTGGCCCGCCCAGCTTCCTGTCTGTCCTGCCTCATCTAATGGGCGCAGCCACTCTGGGCTGCAGGTCCTGAGTGTCCACTTCTGTCCGCAGGAGGACAGTGAAGGCTTGGGGGCTAGGGAAGTGGCCCAGGTCACACGGGTGGTAAGTGGCAGAGCTGGGCTTTGGACCCAGCTCGCAAGAGTCTGGATCAGGGAATGGCAGGCCAGGGCAGCTGGTGGCAGAGGGACAGCCTGGGCCCCCACCCTCAGAGCCCACTGCTCTGCCACCAGCCTTGGAGGAAACTCGAGGGCTTAGGCTTCTCCTCCCTCAGCAGCTTCTCGGTGGTCACAGCCCTGGGACAGCCAGGCTCTGAGGCTGGAGCTGCCCTGTCGTTAGAGGTGCTGCTGCAGACAGAGTTCTCACAGGAGCCGGTGGGCCAGCTGGCACCGTGAGGCTGGTGCTCGCTCCAGCTCTGGAAGGGTGGACAGAGGTGACACTGGCTGCAGCACTAGTGCAGCTGGTAGAGGCAGAGCTGGACATGGCTGTGGAGCAGGATGAGGAGACAGGTGCACGCTCGCGCTTTCCAGACAGGAACAACGCCACTGCCTCTGAGGGAGCGCCAGCCCGTGAGCCCCGCCCCAGACTGCAGTCCCCTCATCTTCCAGCTCCGCCTCAGTGGGTCTGGCTGCTCCAGCAGGACGTGGACAAGGATCCCAGGGCCCTCCCAGTGGGAGGCTGACTTGCACATAGGCCAGCTCCAGCCTGAAACAGGCAAAGCACAGAGGTGGCCTTGGGGGAGGGGCAGGTGGGCAGCAGAGTCAGAGTCCTGGCCTTTCCTTCCTCGGTGCCCTCCACGGCACCTTGCTTGGGACCGAGCTGTGTCTAAGCTCCTACGCCAGAAACATCCCACTCCATCCCACCGCCGACCCGTGCGGCTGTCCCGCTCACCCAGCAGGTTGAGCACAGCCTGTGTGAGTCTCTTCTTCCCACTGACATTTCTCGAAAGGCCTGGACACTCCCAGCCCTCCCTGCACCTGGGCATCTGGACGGAGGCGCGAGGCCAACCTGTAAGCAGATGCTCGCACACCTTCTGTTCCGGTCCTGGTGGCGGTGGTCAGGAGGGGTGTGTGTGGAGAGGGGCAGGAAGACGGGATGGTGGTGGGTCTGGGATTCTGGAGGACAAGTCAGCCCAGCCTCCACCCTGCCCAGGGGCCTGGGACCTCCCCCCGACACACACAGTTCTCTGCAACGCCTGGCCTCCTGGAGTGGAAGCTGCCAGGCCTCAGCCCTCCCGTAAGAATCAGATGTGTGAGGTCAGGGCTCTACCAGGCCCTCCTCACTCACAGCCCCCCTATTCTCCCTCACGAAACCCACCTTCTGGACCCGACAACCACTCACTTCTGTAGGCTCGTGTGGCCTGTCAGCCTGGTCAGAATATGGGGAGAGGCCTCCACATGTAGAGGAGGCCATGAGGGCATCAGGTCTGCTGGGTGGTGGACAGGACCTGTGAGTGACATCTAGTGTGCCTGACTCACTGACTAAAACTGAGGCCCAGGGGTTGTGTCTGCTTCGTTCACTGAGTTATACCAAGTGTCCCAAAAGTACCTGCTTGTCATAGGTGCTCAATACACATTGATGAACAAATGAACTCCAGCCACAACCATCCCAAGTATCTGAGTGGGCCCAGGGCCCCCTGCTGTCCCCGGAGATCCCAAATCTGGCTACACCAAGGACAAGGACAAGGACCAGTAGGTGGACTCTCAAACTGTTTCACGGGTTGCTTTCCACGTGCTTTTCCAAACTAAGAAATGCCACAGGCCAGGGAAGGAGGAGGCAGGCACATTTTCATGGAAGGGAGAGAGAAGTAATTGCCACAAGTAGCACAGCATGTCCAGCAGCCCTTTCTGCAGAGCTTGGATCTGGGCTAGGGGACCTGGAATTTAGCCCAAGCTATCAGTGAGACAGATGTGGCTCTGGGCTAGATGGCTGCCGCCTGACTTCCCTCTGTCACTGCAATGTCACCCAAGTGGTGACAGTGACTGGACTGTGCAAAGCTGAGGGAGCTCATGGATGAGCGCTGTGTCAGCCACACAGGACGATGTGAGGCCAGGAATCCTGGTCTCATGTTTGTGATGTGAAGCAAGGCTTCCACCCCTGTGGTCCTCGTGTGCTGAGTCGGCAGTCTGCTCAGGAGTTGGGGGGGCGGGGGACATTGTGAAGGGCCACTCCGGGTCACCGCCCCTCTTCAGAGCTAGAGAATAGAAGGCTGCGGTCCCCTCCCACCGTCAGATCTGTGAGGTCCGAAGAGGCCCCTGCTCTCATAAGTGTGGTGAGGCTCTAGGGACACCTGACACCCCCCCACTCATCTCCCTCCGTGTGTCAAGGAACTGTTGCCACATCAAGGCCCCTCTGCTTAGCCCCTTCAGAGAGCCCAAAAAATCGGTCTGTGGGGCTTGGGGTGCTGGGCCCATGTGGTTGCCTATACCTGGGTCTCGCCTGCTCCAGCACCTAAATGACTGAGGTACTGGCCCCTCCCACCCTCCGCGTGTCCCCGTTCTGTGCCTAGAAGCTGTGGGCCCTGGCGCACTGGCACTGAGGCCAGTGGTCCCGGTCCGTGGCCCGCCCCCACAGCACACAACACTCCCTCTGCCACCAGGGGGCGCATCTCCCTTTGAAGTACCGCCTGGCTGCTAAAACGGGGTCCAGAGAGTCGAGGCGAGGAAATAGGGGCGCAAACCGGGAGATTTACCGAGAAAACAAACGTCAAACCTACAGCCAGGTTCCCATAGTTCTGATCTTATCCTGGACCCCAAATTCACATACAGAGGCCGATGTTCTAAGAAGTCTGCCTATAGAAATTTAGTTGTGACATGCACCCGAGGTCCCCCACTTCTGGATGGATGCCTGTGGGATTTTGTTTGCACAGGGTGCAGGTCTGGCTATTGGAGCTCCTGTGGGGACCAGCCTAGTTCCCAAGACCTAGACTTGTAGGGACACCAGGAAATAAGTATTAAGGTGAGAAAGGGACTTTGGAATCAGCAAATTCTTTCCCTAGTAAGAAGCTACATGTCCCTGAGCAAGTGACTCGGCCTCCTGAGGCTGTTTTGTCATAGACATAATAATGCCTCCCCGTTAAACACACTCATTCCACAGTTTTCTGTGCCTGGACACCCAGCCTGAAGGCTTGGCGAGCATTGGCTATGTGTGCCTACATGTGAAAAACCTGGGCTCACAAAACCAACTCCGGGGAGCCCCACTTTGTGGCATCTGGTTTCCCTGTCATAGGTGAAATCTAAGGTAAGTCCCAAGACTTCGGTCATTCTCCAGTAACTGAAGCCCTCTGATCCTCAGTCATTTTTAAAAGCCTCATTTCAGTGGTTAGAATGCCTGGTCTCTGTCAGCATTCACGCTGGCCCCTTGCAGGGTCAAGGGTCTCACCTGACGATAGCTGCTGGAATCCACATTCTCGGGCTTAGCCAGTGTTTGGAGCTGGCACTTCCTCTCATGAGACCCACAGACACCCCCCACCCCCACCCCCACCACTAGGGGGGTGCAGTGCCCACAGACCCTCCCGGCAGTCTCCAGAAGCCCCCACGCCTGCCCTTTCCCAGGCGGTAGAAGTAAGCACACCTTCTGTCCTGACCAGCAATGGGGGCGAAGACCCTCCCCAGTGTGGTCACTCAGAGTCCCTGCAACCATGCCCCCCAAGCTCGTTATCACCTTAGGACTTCCCAGGGCCCCTCCTTCTATCTGAAGGGGCCTCCCTCTGGCCAAGTCTCAGCTCACTGTCAACATTCAAGACAGGCGCCCAGTGAAAAACAGCCACCGAAGCACTTACCTGTAACAAGCCCCCGTCTTAACTCTCCACATAGGAATGCCTAGTGTTTTTCTTATTTACTAATTAACCCCACCCCAAGCTCCAGCCCCCAGCAGAGCCAGCACACAGTAGGAGCTCAGTAGAAGCTGGTCATGGGCTTGTGGGGCTGTTAGAGTTAGAGGGCAGCAGGTGGAGATGAGCAATCAGGACAGAGCTGGGGATCCCGCACCGAGGGCTTCGTGAGTGAGGCTCACCACAGGGAGGCGGGGGAGGCTGGGGGGGGGATCCTGGCGGTTCCCCAGCTGGTGAGGGCAGCAGGTGGGGTTCAAAAGCAATGAGACAGTGAGTTCTCTGTGGACAATTCTTTAGAAGTTTTGCTGAAACGGGGAAGAGAGACAAGGTGTGGTTGAAAGGAAAGCAGGACTTAGAACTGCTGTGTGTGTATTGCGACGTTTTGAGTCTGTGGGGTTACAAAGAAACAAGTCTACAGATACAGAGATATTCTGTGTTACCAGTATGTATTATGAGTATCATACATTATTATGAATATTAACCCCTTATCTGATACATGGTTTGCAAATATTTTCTCCTATTCTGTCGGTTGCCTTTTTACTGTTTGTTTCCTTGCTTCACCGAAGGTTTCAGGTTGGATGTAGTCCCATTTCCATTTTTGCTTTCATTGCTTGTGTTTTTGGTGTCACATCCAAGAAGTCTTGCCCATTCCAATGTCATGAAGCTTTTCCTCTGTTTTCCACCAGGAGTTTTATAGTTCAGGTCTTGTGTTTAGGTCTTTAGTTCATTTTGAGTTAATTCTTGTATGTGCTGCACCATAACCGTTCATCGTTATTCTTTTGAATGTGGATCTTCAGTTTTCCCAACACTATTTGTTGAAAAGACTATCCTTTCCCCATTTGTATTTTTGACACCTTTGTAGAAGATCATTTGACCATATATGTAAAGGCTTATTTACGTTCATATTATCACTTTAGCCCTGAGGCGGGAGACAGGGTCCAGCTCAGCTTCCTCCCGTGATGGTGGCCATGCCCTTGGCCTTCTGGACCTCAGTTTCCTCATCTGTAACATGGGGCAATGCAGTGACTGTTGGCCTCCTGATTTGCACGAACAACACAGTGTCTGGCACACTAATAACCCTAGTGAAAATCGTCACTGTTACTGGAATGTCATTATTGTTTTCCCTGTGATGTTGGGAGGAAGGACAGCAGCACAGATGTGGCAGCAGAGAAGCTGGTGGGTGTGGGCGAGGCGGGCAGGGAGGAGTGTGAGACCCGGGAGGGGGGGCGGTTTCCTCAGTGACCTGGAGAGGGCAGACCAAGAGCTGGGCCAGAGGACCCGGCTGGGTGTTCCTGCGCTTGCAGCTTGCTGGGGCTGCCCACCAGGGTCCCTGTCTGCGCGGTGTGAGCAGGCCCCGTGGAAACCCCGGGTCCCCCTGGCTCGGCGCCAGCATCCAGGCTGACCACCTGGGACCTCCGCGCCGCTGCGAGGGCCGGGACGGGGAGGGAAGGGTTAAACCGCCGCCGCGGCCGGGTGGGGGAGCTGCCGCCGCCGGCGAGTCGCCGCGATTGGCCCGCGCGCAGGACCCGGGGGCAGCTGCGGGCGGGCGGCCGCCCAGACTTCCCGGACGCGCCTGGCGCCTCGGCTGCGCCGCCGGCGGCCTCCGGGGACGCGCGGCCCGGCTGCCTGGGGACAGCTCCGCTCCTGCGCCAGCCCCCCACTCCCCATCCAGTCTCCTGCCCCGGGCTGGGGGCGGCGGGACCGTCTCTCTCGGTGCTCGTCTACCACAGCAGCAGCGCGGCTGTCAGCGCCTCGGACGCGTCCGCTAGCCACGGCGCCACCAGCCCGCCAGCACCTCTGCCCCTTCCAAGGACAGGCGACAGGGTACCAGGTCTCCTGTGGACCTGGTTCTGTCTGTCCTGATGTCCAGCCATGGGGCAGCCTTCCCAGTCCCATGGGGCCGGGGGTGGGAGGCCCTGCTTTGGCTGACCACCCTGGGGGCCGGATGGGTCTGGGTGCTCTCAGTACCCCTCCCCGACCCCAGGCACCTCACACACTGACTGGGTACGGTTGGACTTGCCCCCTGGGCACCATGTGCTGCCAGCACCCTGCTGATGAGCCCTCAGCCATCCTACCGTGGCCGGGACCTTGGCAGGGTGCCCAGGCCAGCACCCCCACTCCACGACCTCTGGCAGCCACTCAGACTAGGCTCCTACTTGGAGTACCTGGAAGAGGCTGCAAAAAATTCCAACATGAAGGGCAGGAGTTGATAACATCTCTGCTCTTGGTTTGAAAAGTGTAGGTCTGCTCATGCTGGTGAAAAAAAATCTCAATTCATAGAGAATTCCATTGGAAAAAAAAAAGATGGGGGTAAGACCCTTAAAAAAAAAATTGGCAGTTTTCAGGAAAAAGTTTCTCCGTTTTTTTTAATGTCTGGACCCTAGCCAAGCACCTTCCTCCCTGCCCCCACCCCAGCTCCAGATAGGACCCTCTAGACTTCAGCCTTGAACAAGGTTTAAGCAGAAGGGTATGTCTGCTTCCTTACCTGGGGTGGGGGGTGGGGTGTGGCTGGACTTGGTCTATGTCCTCAGCCACCCCACCCCCACCCTGGCTCGGCCCTCCACCCCCTCCTGAGCTGCTGTCCCTTTGCAAAAAGGCAGCACCCGCCTTCCAGCCCCCACTCCAAGGGGTGGGAAGCAGCGAGGCCATCACCTGCCTGCTCCCTCATCTATCATCACCCTGAACAGTGTTTCATAATAAAATTACTCATCCCTGCCCAGTGATAAATGGATCAGTCTAGAGGCGACCACACAAGGTGGGGGTGGGGGCGCTCCATTTAGGATTTCTGGGCGTGGGTGAGGGAAACCGGGTGAATTGTGTCTCTGTGTTAACGCACAGCCTGGCAAGGGCCATGTTAGTGTGCTTCTGTGTCCTGAAGTGTGCTCTTGGTAAAAAGACATGTGTGTAATTGTGTGTTGGGGTGGGGTGGGGCCAGCTGGGATTCGGTGGCCTGACAAGGTCGCAGACAAGAGAGGTTACATCCCCAGGGGAAGGGACTGCAGGGATCAGAAAAGTGGGGTGAGCCACACAATGGGGTGCTGGGCAGATGCTGGGAGGGCCTGGGGGTCTGGGAGCCTAGCAAAGGGAGGACAGCAAGCAGCCTGGGGGTGTGCAGGCAGGGTGACCATGCGTGTGCAGGCTGGTACGGCAAAGCCCCTGCCCCTCTAGCCTGGAGTCCCCAGATGTCAGTAACCTCAGCACCAGCCCTGGGCAGCAGGACGACATCCAGTGGTTCTTCTGGACCCTACTGCTTTCAGCCCAGGAGTCCCTGGGAAGCTCTTGACTGGCAACGAAGGGGTTAATTAGTCCTCAAAGCGATGGGCTGAGGAGCAAGCCTTGGCCTGCAGCAGCTGTGAGCTCCTTTGATTAAGGCACCGAGGTCCAGAGGACCAGGCCTCAGACGTGCTCTGCCACCTGTAAAAAAGAAGGAAAAACAGCACCTACTCCCAGGTTGCTGTATGATGATGCTAGTGAAATGCTGAGTCACTGTGACACCTGATCCCAAGGCCTCCTGAGGGCAGGCTGGCCCCAGCAGAGCTGGGACCTTCTGGGGCTCACAGCTCAGGTAGGAACATCTGACTCCTGTGAGCGGGACTGCTGGAAGTGCGGAGCTCGGAAGCTCACTGTCAACGGACTCCTTCTGACTGGAGATCCCAGAAGCTTCAGGGAGGAAGTGGGGAATGCTGTGCAAGTCAGTTCTGGAAGGCAGGCGGCCCACCCACCGCTCCTGGGTTGTGTCCCACAGAGGGTCTGCCTGCCACACCTGGAGGGCTGCAGGTGGCTTTTCAGACTCCCAGGGCGGGAAGAAAGGGCTGTCGCTCACCTTTGTCCCTGTGAGACTGTGCCTGGCACAGAGGCAGACTCAGTGCGGGTTGAACAAATCAGGGAGAAATAATAAATGTGTGTTCACCCTGCGGGCAGCAGAGCCATGGAGCTAATGAGTCGGGAAATGACGGGTTGACCGCTCCGGGCAGCACCGGAGAGGCCAGTGCAGGAACAGCAGGGGCCTAGGAGGGCTGCCTGTGAGGCAAGGCAAGGCCAGGCGCTCAGGGACGTCTGAGACTCCAACAGGGAGCAAGTGAGGGACAAGGCAAAGGGGGCCTGGGCAGAGGGGCTGTGGTGTCTGTGCTGTTTGTGCACTGAGCTTCCCAAAGTCACTGCATCTGAGGACAGTGTCTGGCAGAGGGGAGACCACCTTCCAGGATTAATACTGTCCTTCAAGCTCCCCTGAGGGCAGCTGCAGGCAGCATCCGCCCCCCACGTAGGCCTCCGACTTGGGGTTCCCAGAGGCTGCACCCTGCTGCTGGATGTGCTGAGGGTACATGGCGTTTCTCTATGGCAAAGAGTGTTACCTACCACTCTAAAAATGCCTCGATCATTGGAGCCTTTGGGTCCAACCTGTCCCCCGAACAGAAGAAACAGAACCTAGTTTCAGACTGTGGATGGACAAGGGGCCCCATGTTAAACCTGACAAGCTCAGGAGACTGAAAATAACTGCAGAGGATGGTGTGAACATAAAAATTCCTAACAAAGGTGGGCCGTGGCGGGAAGTCACATCCTTGGCCTGTAGCTTCCTTGACAAAGGTCAATCTTTACCCTAAGCCTGTCTGCCGTCTTTTTTGCATCTAAGATAACATACCCCTGCAATATCAGGGTAATCTCTTTTTCTGGACCCCCAGGGGGCACAACCCACCACACCAGAGCAGGAAACTATAAAGTCCCTCATTGTTATCTCCTTCCCCAAATACTCTATGTGCTGTAAAGTGCTGTTAATTATGCTGCACCCACCAATGTAAAAAGAGCCTGTGTCTCTCCATTTCACTTTTGTCCAATCCCAGAGATTTCCCCGCTTTGCTTTCTCCCACACCTTTAATCTACAACCAATGGATTTCATGTAACCCTCCTCCTTTGATTCTAATGTATAAAATAAGTTGCAAAATGGCCATTTTCTGGAGCATTTTCTCAATCCGTTGAGATTTTGCTTCCCGGCAATTGTCGTCAGTTTGGCTCAGATAAACTCTTATAAGTTTTCTCTTAGACTGGATATTTTTCGTCGACAAGACCAAGACCCGGTTGGATGGCACCCTCACTGCCCCTCCACTCTATCTGTCCACCACTCCTCCACCCTGGTCTGGACATGCCATTCCTGAGGCCATCTGTGGAGCTGGGAGCCCAGGCCCCGGTCTGCCTGCAGGTCACATGTCCACCTCCTCCAGGTTTTGCCCCAGTATGCTCTTTTGGCCAGAGGGCCAGCCCTTGAGACAGTGGGCGCCATGCCTACTCCAGCAAGCTCCCCATTTCAGCAACACCCTGTCCTTACAGCCCTTGGGCAGTGACAGGCCAAGATCTGAACCCACCTCTGTTTTGGACAATGTCCACTGCAAGCCAAAGGCAGACACGTCCAGCCCTGCCCGTGCCTCGTGCGCAGTCACGTTGGCAATATGTGCCCTTGGGTGGCATATGTGTTTCCGAGACTGCTGCTCCTGGGCCTGCAGAGTGCACTCCAGGTAATGAACAGACCTGGCGTCTTCAAGGATGCGATCCTTGCCCACGGGCAGCACCGTCACTTGGGCGCTGGTGCCTAAGCCGCCCTGCTGCAGAATGGATTCCCGGTCCCTGGAGTGGACTCAGCCTCCCCTCCTGGCTCCTGCTGCCCCGGCGTGGGGTGTGGTTTCACAGTGGACCAGGAGACAGTGGCCCGCTCCCTCCTTTCCTGTGTTCCTGCTCCCATGGTGAAACCACCAGCTGCCCAGGCAGCACGGATTGGCCTGAGGTCCTAGAGGTACAGGTGGCTAGTGGAGGCCAGGCTTGGGGTGCTGCAGGCCCCTAACCATGGCACCCCTCAATGCCCCCTCCCTGGGTTACAACTTGACCCATGGCTGCAGTGGCATGAAGGGCCAAGGGCCATGGGGCCTGGGTGGCACGAGCAGCCCAGACACGCTGGTAAGATACTCGAGGAGAGTCACGTTTGTGCCAGGCCCTGCGCCAGGGAGTGGCACACTACACACACTCATGGGACAGGCGCTCGGACAACACAGAGCAGCCAGACTTCCGCTCCTGCTGGAAACAACACAGGAGCCCTCAGGACGACAACAAGTGACCAAGGGCAGGAGTCCCAAGAGGTGGGAACAATCGCCGTGAGCCCTGTGACCACCCAGCTCACTGCCTCGCCACATCCCAGCTGTGACACAGGGAGGGGACCCAAGTGGTTCAGGAGTCCCCAGGGGGAGAGACGAAAGTAGGAGTCCTGGGCAGCCAAGGCGACTAGATGGAGCAGGACGGAGAGGGGAGGAGAGAACCCTGGAGTCTGCAGAGCACAGAGGAGCGCCTGGGCACAAGGGAAGACCCACCAGGCGGATCAAAGGGAGTGCGTCCAGAGTCACCCAGGGCCCCGCCAGTGCCCTCCAGCGGCCGGCCAGGCTGGATGGCCTCCCCTCACTGGGGCACAGGACCAAGCGATCCCGCCACAGTAATGTGGGACAATTCGCTCTAGACCCATTGCTGCTCTGGTCCCCCAGCCAAGCTTCAATGTGAGACCCGCGGGGACCACACTGGTTCTAAGGAACTTCCTGGTGTCCAGAGACACTGCAGGGATAGTTACAGAAATGGTCAGCCCCCTAGGAAGCTCAGTCTGCTCACCCAGTAGTCAGCAGGCACGTGAGGACACAGGAAAACATGCCCCATGGTGAGAAGGAAAAGCAATTGATTGATGCTGACCTAGTAATGACTTGGATGACAGGGTGACAGCAAGGATATGAGAGCACCCGTTACCACTGTGTCCATGCATCCAAGGAGCCAGAGGACAGGGTGAGCATGCTGAATGGGCTTGACCTGGATCACAAGTGAACCCAGCTAAGAAGACATCAGTGGTGGGAAGAGAGCGTGGATGCGATAGCCTGCGGCCTCTGTGAGGGGGGCCTGGGCCCAGGGCCTGCGGGAGACCGCCCAGCAGGAGAGGCTGGGGCAGCGCCGAGGCATGGCGCCCACTGTCACAAGGTGATGGGAGGCAGTCAGGGCCGGCCAGTTCCTTTCACACCTCTGTCCAGGACGATGGCAGTCTGCAGCCCCCACCCCAATTTCCCACCCTAACCTCACCCTTGGCCTCCCAGGGTGGCCAGGGGATGGGGCCAGGGAACCGCAGTAGGCAGGACCTGCCTGAGGGACGCATCTCTGTGACTTCTGTGGCTGCCTGAACCTCATGCCACAGGCTCTGCGAACCTCAGCTGCCCCACTGGGTGCAGAAGCACAGCCCAGGGGCACAGCACCCCTACCTTGCCACCCCTCCCAGCCCCACCCTCTGCAGGTGTCTCTGTCAGCACCAAAGTGGTGCTTGCTCCATGCTTGCCCGCTTGACCCGGAGTCCAGTGCTAGACACAGACACCAGAAGACAGAACATGTGGAGAGTGAATGGCATGTCTGCAGGTGCACTCAGGTACAGGTGAGGCCCAGACCCACACAGACCTTTCCCTTCCCCCGGTTGGGGGTGGATGGAGGCTTCTGTGCGGCTCTGTTGTGTTGACAGTGACCACTGCCTTTACTGAGCAAGTGCCATGGGCCAGGTGTGTGAGGTTCAGCAGCCTCTATGCTTTAGCTCAGAGCACAACGGCTGAAGCCACGGAGCTCCCTGCTCCAAAGCCAGCTGCAGCCTCGAAGCCTAGGCCCGGCTCTGGGGGTCCCACCACCACTACTAAGGGGCTGGGGTGGGGACGATGCGGGGATCCACCCAGAGTGTCCAAAGCAGGCAGCCCCTGAGAGCCGGTCGTGGCAGGCGGGACCCCTGGCAGCAGGCGCGATAAGAAACTAATAATTTATGTGGCCGGCTCCTGCAGCCCTGGCGCCAGGGAAGGCTGGACCCCAGCCTCCTCCTCACGCTGGCAGCCGTAATCCTTTATTGCACAAATTATTAACGACCAGAGAATGAACAACTGTAATCAGATTAGGGCTGCCAGCACTTTTCATTTCATTTATTTGTATAAATTCTGAAGTCAGGGTCTAGCCTGAGTTCAGAAAGCCAGCCTCACGCTGGCTGGGTGCCCAGGCCCCCAGCTACACAGATCTCACCCGCTCCCTCACCTCACCCAGGACTCCACAGGGTGAGGAAGGCAGCGGGTCAGGGAGGGGGGCGGGGAGGGGCGCCTGAGCTGAAGACCTGAGTTTGCTTACACCTACCGCAATCGCCAGGGGTCCCCAGGCAGGGTCAGGACTCTGTCCTTCCACCTGTTCTCAGAGCCAGGGGCTGGCCTAGGCTTTAGGGGTTGGCGGGGAACCTCTGCTCCCTCCCTTCTCCCCAGGTGCCTGCCTCATGGCATGAGGCACCGATAGCCCAGCCAGCCCCTGTGCCAGTGGGCCTGTCCTCTTCCCACAGGCTGCTCTCTCCCGCCCTCCCTCCTCCTGTCCTGCTGTGCGGAGGGGCTGTCTCCTCCCCTGGGTCCAGGGACTCTGGCTGTGAGGCTTTCTGTGACAGCTCAGAGGCGTGAGCGCTCGTGGTCCTCTCCCGAGTCCACTTTTAATCTCATTGACCTCTCGTTATCCTACAGCGCATAAATTCAGATTTGGAGAGCTTATGTTCCATCATAAATTGGGCTGGCAGACTTCCGATCAACAAGATAAAGCTGTCTCCTGTGAGGTGGGTGTTTTATTAGTCTTGGCCTCAGTGCTGCAGGCAGTGTGGGGGGCGGGGAGCTGGGCCTCAGCTCTGCAGCCTTCTGTGCTGTTTGGGGCTTAATGAGCCCAGGGGTCGGAGCCCCCCCTGCTGGCACGGGCAGTCACCACCTCCAGACCCCCACCCCCACAGCACACAGCGAGCCGCCACTGCTGGCCCCCAGGCTGGACACTCAAGGGCTCCAGGCGTGTGGCACATGTGTCCCTCCTTCCGTAGCGGGCCTTTGGGAGCCTGGCCAGAGCTAGAGTGGACGGTGGCGTTTGGGGTTGGGAACCGGCCTGGGAACCCTGGGGGCCAGAGGGCTGGAAGAGGGGGCCAGAGGGAGAAGCTCAGAGACATGGGGCCTGATCGAGCCCTGCTTACAGCAGACGCACTGTCTGCAGAGTTCCCAGAGGCAGACAAGGGGAGGTGGTGGGAGCTTGGGCCACCCTGGGCCTGGGCTCCTGTCACCCGCCCAGACTACGGTAATGTCTGCCGGCCTTGCCTGGCCCTCCCCGGAGGCCATGTCTTGCTTCAAAAACTCAGTTGCTGCCAACAGCACCTTCCCCTGTTGCCGACACATCCGGCCCAGCTTCTGGACCAGCCTGCCAGCATCGTCTGTCAGTGGGGCCCACCCAAATCAGCACCCCTAAGGGAGCTCCATCTGGCCCCTCTGAGCCATAGGTGACAGGTGCTCTCTCTGTTCCTCACCCACTCTGAGTTCCATTCAGTTGGAGTGTCTCTGAGCACCTTGGTCTGCCCAGAGCCTTGGCAGCATGTTAGGAAACCTTTAGTGCCAGGTGATGTGTGATGTGCTGGGTCCCGGGGCGGGTGTGTGTGCAATAGGACAGGGCACTCCTGGGAGGCTTCTTGGAGGAGGGGATGCTGCTGTCCGTCTTCAAGGCCAGTAGGTGGTAGCAGGGCTGACATTGCCACCAGACACAGCAGACATAACACCTGGACCCCTAGTATTTTTAGCAACAACAACAAAAAAAAACATTTTAAGAAGGAAAAAAAGAATATAGTAATAACAGATATCAAATAATGAATGTAGCATGGATTACATTTGTCTTCATACCAACATAGTTGTAAAACATAATTTAAAAATATGTCGTGGAGGAGGGGCCCACAACGGCAAAAGGGGCAGAACAGTGATACTGGGGACTGGAGCTCCTGGCAGAGGCAGCCAGTCAGGTGTGCTCACACAAAGGGAGCACAGACATCTTGAAAGTTGGGGCAGAGGCAGGGCCTGGAGGGCAGGGGGGCCAGACATGCCCATCAGGCACTGGGTGAGCTGGTGCAGGGTCTGGGTGTCAGAAGTAATGATGGTGACGGGGGTCTAGGAGGGAGCACGCACAAGCCTTGCTGCTTGGTCAGTGGCGGGGGGAGTTCAGAAGATTGCAGTTCTTTGGGTGACTGAAAGCCAGATGGCGATGACAACACAGCATTGGGAAAGGGGCACTGGAGCCATGAGGGGGTGCATAGGGCAGACTGCAGGCTCTTGAGTGTCTGGACTGAAGCTACCAATTCGGGGGCTATAACCTGTAAAGAAAAGCATAGTACATACAAATGAGAAGTGCACCTAGGGTGGAACCCACCCATTCACTTACCCATCCGACCCCCCACCCCTACTCCCCCATCCAGGTTTGAGGGCGAGTGAGGCAGAAGACGGCCTGAAGAAGGAATGAGAAGTGAGGGAAGGGGGGTCCACTCTGAGAGGAGGGTCTCAGGGCGTGAGCAGCTCATCTCATACCCAGTAAAGCACCGCAAGGTGCGGAGGCCAGAATGGGGCAGAGACAGGAAGCAGAACGCCAGCATCAAGTTCGCTCTGAGGCCATGTCCCGGCTGGAGGATGAGATGACCCAGCACAAGTCCCGGCTTTGCCCCTCAGTCAGGAATCAACATGTCGTATGTCTGGGGCCCCAAAGGCGCAGGAGTCCACACTCACCCGCTGGACCTCAGACAGCTACTCAGCTGGTGACTCTGACAAACACGCATATTTTGGCAAGGCCACCTGGTCCGAAGGATGGTCTGTTCTGGAAGAGGAGCTCACGGCACCGGCGTCTACATGAACACGAGGACGCTCGGGCTCTTCTGTGGGCAGAGCACGAGGGCCCCAGGTGGTTTCTCAGGTGGTCGGTCACACACCGAGAAACAGAGCTAAAACCACCCTCACACCAGGGCCAGTTCCACCAGCGGCCTCTTCTCCTACTTCTCAGGGGCCTCCAAGCAATCTACCCAATTCCCCAGTTTGCAGAGGGCCGTCCCACGGCCAGCCTGGGGCTTTGTTAAACACCTTGGGGAAATTGCCAGGATGTGGCCGGGGATGGAGCCGGGAATTACTCCCTTCCCCGGCCCGTGGTAGGTTCAGGGCTGGCCTGGGACATAGGCTCCCCTCCGGGTCTCGCCAAAACCAGGCTGTGGCCCTCAGCCCACCCACTCCTGGGGTCACAACGGGGGCCCCGTGCATAACTCCAGAGTGCCTCCTCGCATGGCACCAAGTGCAGGGCCCCCGGCACTGTGACACGACAGACAAAGGCACAGGAGATGAGATGGCCCCATGGATGACTCGCCAGTCACAGTAATACAGGGCCCTAACACCCAGACAGTACCCACAGACGTCAGTGCACCCCACAGGACGTTACTCAATCTGCCCGCGGGGGAAGGGGCCCATTGGCAGCGAGAGTCCAGGACTTGGTCTTGTGTGGGGTCAGGCGGAGCCGGTGACCTCAGAAAGCCAGTCTGGGCCAGAGTTGTGGTGGGAACCAGGTAACACTCATTGCCCACCTCAGCTTGCAACTTCTGAAAATCTCTGACATGACAAATCAGAGGTGACAAAGGGACTGTTGGCCCTCCAGGTGACCCTGACAGTGGGAATGTGTGTGAGAGAGAAGTACATCACCCACCATCCCTGACCCCTCCCTCAGGCCTGTAGGGGGCTGCAGCCCTGCTGGGCACAAGTGTGCTGACCTTAAAATATACAGCCCCCTGCACAGGGCACCCCTGAGAGCTCTGCTGTGGTGCCGCATTCATTAAATAAAGACACATGGACAGGAACCCAGGGTTACGGGGGTTTCGTGAGCTCTGGCCCCACTCACTGGCCATGAAGCAGCAGTGGGTGCATGACGGGTGCGCGCTTCTCGTCTTGTGTGCTGTGTGGACACTGCCACACGGTGGCAAGGGGCAGTGTACATGTGGGCTCCAGTGTGTACTGGGACCTGCGTCTGAACTCGTTACCCAGGAAGCTGTTTCCAGGAAATTCCGGCTGTTTGTCTGTATTTTGAAGCTCCCCGTCAGCTTCCTTTGTGCCTGAGTTCTGCCTCTGAGGACGCGGAGAACAAAATGCCCCATGACCCCTACATGTGGCACACAGGTGGCCTTTCGTGGGCGGAGCACAGGGCAGGCGTAAGGAAGCCTCCAGTAGTCACGGCTGGGACTTGGGGCGCAGGATCTGGAGACCTCTCCATGGGTCTGCATCTGTTTCTTTATGCAGGCGTGGGTGCAAGTGGGGAATCATCGTGGGGCCTCTGGGCCACCCCTGCACTGCCAGCACGAACCTCAGAACAGAGCACCACGCTTTCCTTGTTCTCTAATCTCATCGGACAGCCTGGGCAGTGCCAGTCTAAAATCTAGGGTGCCAGGATGACCGTGTGACTCAGTTGGTTAAGAGCTTGAGCTCTGAGCAACGGGGTCACCGGTTCAATTCCCACATGGGCCAGTGAGCTGCGCCCGAGCTGAGCTGCCAATAGGTGGCAGGATGGCTCACCTGGTGCGAGCACGTACTCCTAACAACAAAGTTTCTGGTTGACTCCCCCATGAGATGGCGGGCTACGCCCACCTGCAACTAAGATTGAACATGGCACCTTGAGCTGAGCGGCCGCAAGCTGCCAACGGGTGGCCAGATGGCGACTGAACTTGGAGCTCAGCTAGCTGTGCCCTCCACAACTAAGATTGAAGGACAACAACTTGGCTGTTCCCCTTCCCCAATTTCCCAACACTGTTCCCCTTCCCCAATAAAATCTTTTTTTTAAAATAAATGCATAAATAAAATAAAATCTAGGGTGCCACCTTGGATACCACGGGACAGTCCCCCAGGCTTATGAGCTTTCTTTCCCTGCTCAAGAGGGTGCCAGTGATGTGGCCATGGGTGCTGGCAGACCAGAAGATGGGCCCACAGAGACGGCCCTGTGTGCAGCCTCAAATGCCGACATGTGTTTTCTCAGTGAACCAACGAACGTCCTGCTTGCAGGGAGCTCCCTGCGCAGGTTGGGCCTGGAGGCAGTGACTTCTGGCCACCCCCCATCAGCCTCTCGGCTCCTGTCAGCTTTCCTCAAGGCTTTCTGCACCCAGGGTCCTCACCCAGATGTCCCCTCTTCTTCAGCTGCCACCTGAGAGCTCACACGAGCACACTCCTGATGCCCCCCAGGGGGCTTGACCGATGATTCCTCGTGGCTCTGAGGACAGCACAGCCTTGGGTCGCTATTGGGACTGTGGTGGGTTCTGAGTGCTCACAGGTCTGCCCAGGACAAGACAGGTAAACATGCGAAGCGTGGATGTGTGACCAGCACAGCTGGGATGGACCCTCCAGGGCCTAGACCGCACAGTGAGGAGCATGGGTCCTCAGTGCCTTCTTGTGGGACCTGTGTTGAGCAGGAGCTGACATGGACAGCAGGACTGGTTACAGGACGAAGGAAGCACAGGCGCATGAGCAGGGGCATCTGCTGACCACGGTGTGGACACACACGAGCACGTGGGCGTCCCTCCGCCTCAGGTCTGGAGCTGCTCTTCTCTCACGCTGCCGCCTGGCGGCACATCCCAGGGACATGGGGTGGGAAGGGACTGGCTCCCAAGGCTGTGTGCCGGGCACCAGCTCTGTTCCTTAGCTCTGGTCATCTCCCTGATCTGGCACCTGAAAGAGGACGATCGTGGAGCTGCAGGGGCCTGTGCCACAAGGCATGGGGATCACACAGGCCTCAGTGCCCACATCCACCCAGCAGGGCAGCAGCCACGTCCAGTGGTCCTCCTGTGCCCCATCCACAGCTGAGGCCAGGTCCAGGCTGCAAGCTGGCAGTGCCTGCAAGGAGAAGAGGGCTGGAGCCAGGCCTCATGCCCATTCACGGGCCAGACTATCTTGCTCTCAGGGCCTCTGGAGGACACATCCCCTCCCTTTTCTTGTTCCCACCCTGTGGGGGAGCCCCCAGCTCCTGCACGCTGAGCCCATGTGTGGGTGAAGCATAGAAGGTGTTGTGTAAGTTCGCGCACACACACTGCATGTTTCTGGTGATATCAGCATCTGTGCACGCCTGTCCTGTGCGTCCAGCTCTTGAAGCTGCTGTCATGCACACGTGGGTGTCTGGGTGTGAGCACACAGGTGGGTTGCCGTGTGCTCTGAGAACGCATGCATCTGCTGGTGGCTGCGGGAGCTGTGTGGGCACATGTGTGCTTCTTCACAGCTCAGTGTCAGGAACGCCACACTTGTGGGGCCAGTGTGACCTGCCCCTGCATGCCATCATGTGTCTGGGCCTGCTTCCAGCCCCTTGTGTCACCCTGGATGAGCACAGGTAAGGGCCGGGGCCGCCTCAGCACCTGTGATCCTAGGGATTCTCTTCCTCCACCCTCCCCTCTGGACCCCTCTCCCTCGGTTTATACCACATCTGGAGCTCAATAAATGATTGATTGGTGAAGGAATGGATGAAAGGGGGCTCTAGGAGTGCAGCCTAGAGAGAGGCAGGGGCAGGCACTCCAGGGTGAAAAGGAGGCTCCGGCAGGAGCACCAGTTGTGGATGGCGTCAGGCAGCGCCAGAGGGGGTGGTCAAGCCTGACTGAGCCTGGGTTGGGGGCAGCAGGGTCTGCAGGCCGCCCCCGCGCTCCCCGGGGACGTCTCGGGTCACCGTCTGCACCGCCGGCCGCGCCGGCCCCGCGGGTTATTTATGACCCCCTCCCCCTCCCTGGCGGCAGCAGCGGCTCCGGCCTCGGCCCAGCGGCGGAGGGCCCTGAGCGGGGGGGACCGAGAGCAGCGACAGCCGGGGCACCGCGAGCGGGGGCGGGGCTTCCGCAGGCGGGAGGAAGGACTGTGGCGGTAGACCCCACCTGCTCTTGCGGGCTGGGGGTGATTCTAGCGTCACAATTCTGTCACTCTAGCCTCTGGTTCCAGTCTGAGAAGTGCAGAGGAACCTGTGGGCCCAGGTGCCAGACCAAGACACAGGTAGACAGACAGGTGGGAAGAAGTCAACAGATCCTTGTGGGTATGATGTCCAGGAGTGAGAATGTCTGGTCCCAGGGAGAAAGTGGCTCTGACATCCGAGACCAGAGAGGTCTCTTTCCCATGAAGAGGGGGAAACAGGTGGGGGTAAACTGCCCTGATCAGCCAAGGCCCTGGACAACCCCTGGTGGGCGAGGTCTGCAAGGAGTCGGGCAGTAGCCCTTTAGGAGAGGCTCCAGCTCAGAGCTTTGGACTCAGTCATGCTCTTTTCAGAAAGGGACCCTGGTCCTCTAGAGAATGGTGGAGCCTGATGGTGTCCTGGCCGTCAGGCTGGGTGAGCTAGGTGAACCCCACACCTGGCCAGCTGAGCTCCTCCCCTGAAAGAGGAGTTGGGCCCCCACGGTCCTCCATAACCACTGTGGACCTGTGCGGTGATGAGGGAGGGGTCCTGCAGGAGGAGAGGCAGGCCCCCTCCACAGGCTCAGGTTGGAGGAGACCTGGCCTGACAGCTGAGTGGGACCTGCTCAGATCACCACATGCTTTACCAGCCTTCCATCCCCAAAACAGTGTGAAGCTCGGGGCTGAGGAGGCCAGAGGCTCAGAGCGCAGGTGCACCCAGCATGAGAAGAGCTGGGTGCAGGGGACTGTCTTTTGGCAGCAGAGTCGGGGCTGTGACCAGACAGCAGGTGCATGAGCCTCCCGCTTGTCCCCCAGCGGAGACCTGACAGCCTCTGCACGGACACGATGGCTCCTCTGTGGGCCTTGGCTCTAGGACAGGGACAGCCTCCTGCGGCCATTGGACATGGAGGCAGCACAGCAAGACAGGTCACAGAGGCGGCTGCCGGGGGAGTTCCCAAACTGTCACACCTGGGGTCAGGCATGTGCAGGGGTTCAGGCTGCAGATGGGGCCATGGGGCCATGGGTGGCGAAGCGAGGAAGGGTCGCTCACATTCATACCCACACTCCCATCTGGCCCTTAAGCGCGGCTGACAATGTATGAGGAATGCAGGAAGCAAAAGCGAGGAGGCAGAGGTTGGGGTGCACAGGTTCCCACACACATTCCTGCTCTGAGCCCAGACCTCGCTCCCCAGGCCGGTATTGGGGTCAGCTGGTGCCTCAGTTGAGGATGATGTGAGAAGCATGTGTCAGTGAGGGAAAGCACAACGGTCACCCGGCTGGCGCCAGGCGTCTGGCAGGAGGTGTGTCCCCACTCCCAGCCCCTCCCTTACACAAGGATGCTCGTGCAAGCGCTTCAGTGACGCAGCCCCAGAGCCTGGTCAGGAGCTGCTCACACAGAAGCCCTGCCAGGGTACAGCTCAGAAGGGAAGGGGTTAGGGTCTGAGACCACTTTCTAGCTTATCCAAAATGACGCACCAAAGAAACACAGCCGGTCTCACCAAAGCCTCAGGCTCCTCCGCTTTTCTTCCTCATTCTCCCGCTGTGAGGCTGACATGCTGCTGACTCCCACGGAGGTGTGGGTTGGCCACCAGCGCACAAGACCCAGGCCTGGGCTGAGGCTGGGCCGCCCCCCCAAGGCATCAAGGTGGACATGGATGTAGCAGGTCTTTACCCAGGCCTGCTCCTGGCAGGGAACCCCACATTCAGCTACCCTCCTCCTCCCCACACCCCCATCCCTCACCCAGATTGGGTCCAGCCCACTTTCCTGCCCCACACCATGGCTGAGGTTCTTTGTCCTGGAGTCAGACAGCCTGGATCTGAAACAGCTGTGACATCAGACTTACTTGACTTCTCTGTGTCTCACCTTCCTCATCTATAAAGTGGGGACAGCCTAGTGAACTAGCACGTGTCAAGTGCCTAGTAAGGTGGCAACAATCCACAGGGTTGTGACGGCTCTTAGTCACAAAACACAAAACCTTCGCAGCAGATGACCGCCGACCACACACACACACACACACACCACAAATTGGCCCACACCCTGTAAGTGCAGAGACCCCCACACCCTCTGCCCTCTGGGCACAGATGCCCGCCCACCACCCACCGTGCACACTCCTACCCAGAGCTGCAGGCTCACACTCACACCCGCCAACCCTGCGGGCCAGGCCCAGGCCGGACCCCCCCCCTCCGGAAGGAGCCAGCTCCGGTCCTGGCCTGCCCCGGCCCCACCTGGAGTCCCGCACTCCCTCTACAATGGCGCTTTCGGTGCGCGCCACATCTCGCTAGCCCGCTTACACCCCCCAGACCCTGGGTCTCCCTTCCTCCCAGCTTCGACCACTCGGGAATAGAGCAGGGGGTGCAGCCCTGTCTTGCCTCCCGCCGTGTGAGCCAGGTCGGCCGTCACGCACCCCTTGCTGGATCCCGCGCCCGCCCGCCGCGCCGGGGCCGTTTAAATGGGCCAAGTTGTGGCGGCGGCGGCGGCGGCGGCGGCGGCGGCGGGAGTCTCCCAAGTCCCCGCCGGGCGGGCGCGCGCCAGTGTACGCGGGTGCGCGGCCCGGGAAGCGGAGCGGGGCGGGGCGGGGGCCTGGGACCCCCAGGCGGGGCGCGGGGCCCGAGACTTCCCGACTCCTCACTGCCCTGCTCGGCCTGGCGGGCGGACCAGCGAGCGGGGCGCAGGGCAGCCCCAGGGGGCGCGGGCGCAGGTGTCCCGGCGCCCCGTGGAGCCCCAGGGCCCTGGAGCTGCGGTGCCCGGCACGTCGATTCGAGATCGATAGCAGCACCATGCCTCGGGCAGCCAAGACCCCGCCAACCGGCCGGGCAGCGGTCCGAGGTGGGCCGGCTGCCGGCTTCGGGGCGCAGTAGCGGGAAGGGCGGGCGCGCGGCCAGGCGCCTCCCGGGCCCCCCACCCTCGAGACCCAACTCCGACCTGGGCCGGAACAAGTTGCGCCGGCGGCAGGGAGCCAGGCTGCAGGACCAGCGGCCCGCCATGCCGGCCGTCAAGAAGGAGCTCCCGTGCCGCGAGGACCTGGCCCTGGCTCTCGCCACCTTCCACCCGACCCTGGCCGCCTTGCCGGTGCCGCCGCTGCCTGGCTACCTGGCGCCACTGCCTGCGGTGGCCGCCCTGCCCCCTGCCGCCTCGCTCCCCGCCGCGACCGCCGGCTACGAGGCGCTGCTGGCTCCGCCGCTCCGCGCCCCGCGCGCCTACCTGAGCCTGCACGAGGCAGCCCCGCGCTTCCACCTGCCCCGGGACCCCCTGGCCCTCGAGCGCTTCTCGGCCACTGCGGCCGCGGCACCGGATTTCCAGCCGCTGCTGGACAACGGCGAGCCGTGCATCGAGGTCGAGTGCGGCGCCAACCGCGCGCTGCTCTACGTGCGCAAACTCTGCCAGGGCAGCAAGGGGCCGTCCATCCGCCACCGCGGCGAGTGGCTCACACCCAACGAGTTCCAGTTCGTCAGCGGCCGCGAGACGGCCAAGGACTGGAAACGCAGCATCCGCCACAAAGGTGCGCCGGAGGTGGGGTCGCGGGCCGCTCCCCTCCGCTCCCGGGGACCCGTGGGTCCGGACCCCACTCCTTCCTTCATCTGGGAGACTCCATCACCGCCCGGAGAGGGCGCTGTGACTCCGGGGCTGCCGCAGGGACACTGCCCCCCCCCTCCAGCCCCCCGCCGCAGCGCAGTCGCCTCGGTGGAGCCGGGCTAAGAGCTCTCGGCCTCCCCGATTCCCCCGGCTCCAGCCGCGGTGCCCTGGCTCCCTGATGCGCACTAGCCGGCCGCGCCTACCGCTCCGAAGGTCTTTTCGAGATTCCTGAGGCTCAGGGGAAGTTTATGGGAACTCGGGAGAGCAGGCGGTGGCCGGCTGGGTAGGACACTTCCCCCCGACACACACACACCCGGGCGTGGAGCCACCACTTCTGACAGGAGAGCAGGGGCACACATGCGGCCAGGGAGCCGGTGCGCACTGCTGGAGGGAACGGCAAAGCGTAGGGGTGGCGCTGGCAGGTGGGGGCCGCGGGGGCGCGCGTCGGGCGGAGGCGCGCGCGGAGCAGGAGCTGCGGCGGCTTGGGAGCAGCCTGTTTGGGCTCCCGCAGGAGTCTGGCTCCAAGGGCGCGACGGGCAGGAGCGAAGGAGGGCAGCGCGGTTAGCGCCAGGCGCCGGCATGGGGGGAGTTAGAAAGTTGGGGACCCAGTGTCGCTCGACCTTGGGGCTCGCGGCTCCGCGGTGGCCGCCCTCTTCCCGCCGCAGGGTCAGGCGCAGCCCCAGGTCCTGACGGCGCCTCTCACCTGCGCCCGGCTCTACCTTCCCCGGCCCTGCTCCGGGTTCCAGGGAACCGCGTGGAGCCCCGGGAGCGCGCGAGGAGGGGGAGGAGGCTGTCCTTCATCAGTTTCTGAGCTCTGCAAATCCCCGCGGCGTCCGAGAGGCTGGGGCGGGCGGTGGGGCTGGGTGGCAGGTTCGCAAGTCGGACACAGGTGGGTGTTCGTACACGTGCCGGGCGGAGGCCGGCTTTGCAGCGGACTGAGCCCGGAAGTGTGCCCGCGCGTGGGCTTTAGCTGTGCCGCCCACTCCCTCACTCGTCCTGCCTCGGCTCTCCTCGCAGGGAAAAGTCTGAAGACGCTTATGTCCAAGGGGATTCTGCAGGTGCACCCTCCGATCTGCGACTGTCCGGGCTGTCGGATATCTTCCCCGGTGGTGAGAGAAAAGCGGGGGATTCGGGGTCTGTGAAACTTGTGTGTGTGCTATGGGATACGGAGGCTTTACTCCAAGCCTGCCCCAGTGCAGGAGGGAGCCCCTGGGGAAAATAGGGGGTGGCAACCTGGGGCTCCTGAAGTCCCGCTCCCTGGAGTAATGGGGCCTGGGGACTCTGCCCTGTCACAAGGCTTGAGTGTCACCATGTCGTCTGTTCCAGCTTGGACGAGGGTCCAGATGTGTGTTCTGGGGTGGCTGTAGGCTTGGATGTGAGTGACCTGCATCTCGGTGCCCAGGGCTGGGCCCTGGGTGCCCAGGAGTGTCTGGGGCAGCATCTGTGCAGTGTGGGCCTCTGGTATCAAGAGACCTGAGGCTGGTTGGAGGCTGGTTGGAGGCTGGTGCGTCCCTGGCCTGTGTGCACCCTGACTGAGCCCCTCATGGCCTAGGGGAGCAGGGGAGATTGGGAGCCTGTCCCAGCACTTGTCCTCAGGGAGGACCGACCTGAGAAGGAAGCTGTATTCTGAAGGGACCAATTTTGAGACCCTGGGGGAGGGGGTGTTGTACTGCTATTCCAGGCACCACTCAGCAGCTCCCTGTGGCAGGAAGGGGTGGGAGAGACAGAGCCTGAGAAGACCCGGGCCCCTGGCCTTGCCTTAAGCTTGTTGTCTTTGGACTGGCAGCGGGTGGGGGAGATGTCCTGGGTTCCGCTTGGGCCCTGGGGGCAGGTTCCCTGGGCCAGCTGGAAAGCCACAGACACAGCTGTGAAGACAGACATGAGGTCAGACACACAAGTTGGGCAGGGGGAGGGGACAGCCACGTCCCACCCCACACATCGTCCTACACAGGCGCTGTGGAGACAGAGTACACACAGGCCTACAGCCCACCATACTGGCCTGGGGCGCGAGGCCCAGCTCTCTGTCCACCTCCGCTCCTTCCTGCAGCTGGTGCTGCAGAGGGGTCCTCTGGGCCCCTCCAGGCAGTTTGGTGGGAGGACACTGCTTGGATGGGGTTTGGACAGGGGACACAGTCTGTCTGAAGCTCCTAGGTCCCTGCCCTGCACCCCTCCCTGAAGGCTCCACAGACCCCCTTGTCTTTCCAGCCCCCGCTTTTTCCACAGAGACTGGCTTCCCCCAACCCACAGCCAGGTCCACGGGTTGAGCACACTTACAGATTCCCGGGGCAGACTGGGGGTCCACGTGGCACAGGGGTCTTGCAGCCGTGCAAACAGCCTGTGCACGCCCACCCTCACAGTCTGAGGAGCCAGCATGTGGCTGGGGGCAGAGGCTCAGCACCCAGCATTCACATCTGGACTGCTGAGCAGGGCGAAGGCTGAGGTCTCACGCGTGCGTGGAGGCATTGTGTTCCCCGTCCTTGGCCAGAGTCAGTGCTGCCCATCCCGGTCTCTCGTCTGGAGCCCCCCTCCCACGGGAGCACCCCCAGAGCCACCCTGGCTAGCGTAGCTCATCTGCCATCATCCCAAGCGGCAGCTTCAACCACTGCCTTGTCCCTCTCCTCTTCCTGTCCTACAGATGAGAAGCAGAGGACCACGTGTTTCCTTTTCTTCTTATGCGAGTTTAAGGAAAGCAGAAGCAGGAGGGGAGGTCCTGGCGCTTGGGCTGCAGCAGGCTAGCGAAGGGCAGAGTTGAGGGGGACTTCCCAGCAGAGTGCACTCCACACAGGTGGGGGGGGGGCTGTTGAGCCCAGTGGCTGGCAGGAAGAGGCACAGGGACCAGATGGGTAGCCACGCCTGCAGCCTTGGCCACGCTCCGATGTTACTGGTGTAGCAGAGCCAAGACCAGGGCCTTACAGGGGACACACCTGGCCCACTCCTACACTCAGACCTTGCCAGGCCTCAGGGCTGCCCAGTCAAGCCCACAGAGTGTGTGCAGAGGAAAGGGAGTCCCGGGAGGTTCGTTGGGCAGGTTCTGGGGAGACGGTGGCTCCTGGGGCTGAAGAGAGCCTTTCTCTGGAGGAAGGGACTGTGATGGCCGTACAGCTGTCCTTTAGGTCCAGGACGACTGGTCCAGGGAGCAGCGAGTCCCTCCTTGGCCCTTTGCTCCTGGAGTCCTGGCAGCAGGAACATGGGGCTCAAAGGAGGGCCCACTGACCGGGAAGATGAGAAAGAATCCCAAGGTCCCTGCCACCTCCATGAGCTGCTAACCTGTTATTAAATGAGAAAAAGCTTCCTACCCACCAGAAAACCATCATTAACTTTTTTTCTCCCCCTGGGGCAGCAGGACCTAGAGGTACTGGAGGCCATGGTGCGTGGGGCCCTGGCCAAGGCACAGGACACGGCTTCCCGCTCTGTTCTCCGTGCCTGGGCGTCTCACCATACCCACTGTGGGCAAAGGGAAAATCGGAGTCTCTCAGGGCTCCTGAGACAAAGGGTCTGGCTGGTCAGGATTCCTGGGCAGGAGACCTATGAACTCTCAGCCTGCAATTTGCAAGGGGTCGGCAGGCTCAGGCCTCAAGCTTTGAAATCCGCCCCCCCACCACCATCCTCAAGCCAGGCTCTGCCAGCACTAACGGAATGGAAAGGGACTTGGTCTCAGTTGGGGTTTCACAGAATCTCAGTGGGGTCGCCAGGCATATGCACACATGGCAGAGTACATGTTGAAAAGTGAAGGGAGCTGGGAAAGTGGGGTCTGCCTCCCTGGGGCACCTCACACTTACGCTGATGGCCATGGAGGGAGCTGGGCTACAGTGTGCGGTCTGGATGAGGCAGTGCCCAGAGCAGCCTGGCTGGGGTGCGCCCCCAGCCTCAGCACTCTCTGCAGTTCAGCATGGGCTGAGCAGGAAGGTGGTCTGCAAGGCTCTGACCGAGGCCTCGCTGCTCTTGTCTTGGGCCCTGGTCAGCTGTGGCTCCTGCCAGCCCTGGGGCCTGTCCTGGAGGCTGGAAGCCCCTGCACTCCAGGTGGGGCAGTGGGAAGCATTGGCGATTGGTTGTGCCTATTTGATCTGAGTGAGGGCTTCTGTCACCGGGGTGCTGCGTCGGGGGTCAGGCCTGGGGTGCCAGCCGCCCAGGGCCTGAGGGACCTAACCTTCTCCTCGTCCCACTCTGCCCAGAATCGGGGGCGTCTGGCAGACAAGAGGACACTTGCCCTGCCCCCTGCGCGAGTCCTAAAGAAGGAACTGACCCCCAGCTTCTTGTCCAGTGATGGCGACAGTGATGGGAGTGGCCCGGCCTGTGGGCAGCATCTGGGTTTGAAGCAGGAGAACGACCCTCACGTTCGTATCATGAAGAGAAGGTGTGTCCACTGAGGACCAGGTGGAGGGCTCACGGGCTCTGGCGGGGGCAGGGACATCAAGATAGGTCTCCAGGCGGCTAAAGGCACATCCAGGCCTGGGGGGATTCCTTTGCCCTGGGGACAGGGCCTGAGTTTAGCTTGTGCCTCGGGCTATCAGCAGCTGCCACAGCTGAAACAAAGCCTGGACCCCCAGGGACAGCCCAGCCTCCTCCACTTCACAGGACCACAGTGAGAGCCCACCTTGCCCCCACTTGGGGACCGAGGGCCAAGCCAGGGATCAATCACTTTGATGGGGGGCAGGCACCACCAGCGGTGGGCCAGGGAGGGGCCCATGCAATTCCATGTGGAGAAAGGGCTGAGAGGGACAGAACTGCTGGTAGGGGGCAGGGAGGGGTCTGCCCAGGGGCTCAGGAGAAGGGCAGTAGGGGAGCTCACTCTCCTTGATAGCTAGCAGTTCTCCTGGCTCCTCAGTGTCCCTTCCAGGCTTGAGGCCACCCTTCCTGACCTCACACTCGCTCCCCTCATGGCAGAGGAACGTCCTCTGTCCACTAACCCCTTTGTCCATCCGTATCTGTTGTACGGATGTGTTGTACATCCCCAGAATTTCCAGGCCTTTTCTGTTCCCGCTGAGTCTATTATTTTTTTTAGCTGAGCCATCCCGCCACCTGTTGGCAGCTCAGCTCGGGCTGGGACTCGAACTGCTGTTGCTTAGAGCTCACACCCTTGAGCGAGCTCTTAACCAACATAGCCACTCGGCCGGCCCACCGCTGAGTCTTTTAACATGTCCCAGGTTCTCCCACCCTAGAATCTCCTCTCATCCCCAAGCCACCCACACTCACCTAAGTGAGGCACCACACAGGCCGCCCACTGCCCTCCCTCAGCCCACGGGTCTTCCCAAGGACACTGCTGTGGGTGAAGGTGTGGGCATAGGGCACGGCTGTTTCCTGCTGCCACCGCTATGCAGTGGTCACTTTTGGGAGGAAACTGGGCAGCAGCTAGGACCCGGGGGCCTACATTCACCTGGGCTGACGCCCAACCATCCATGCCTGACCTGGTTCCATCTCAGCTGGGACAGTTCTAGTGACTAGGAATTTGGGTTCAGTCTCATGAGTGACATGCAGAGAAAGCTGCAGCCCCCACCCCAGCACAACATGGGAGCCCCTCTGGGCCCCTGCAACAAGAGAAAGAGATATGGCGGCCCAGGCTCAAAGCGTCCCAGTTCCCTTGTCTGCTGAAGCCAGGAGCTGGCTTCTGCCCCGTGAGCCTGTCCCAGTGGCAGCTGCCAGCCGGCTGTACTGGTACCAGATGGCGCTGGAGACCGTCCGAGCCAGCCCAATGCCTTCGGGCCGGTGCTCGGGGCAGATGGGGACATGCCCCACACGAGCCCTGCTGTCCAGGTGCCGGGTCCTACAGGCCACGCTGATCCTCTGCTTCTCTCCTTGCAGAGTCCACACCCACTGGGATGTGAACATCTCCTTCCGAGAGATGTCCTGCAGGTAGGGTCCTGTGCGGGCAGGGTGGTCTTGTTTCGCTTCCCCTTGGTCTGCTTCGAAATCTCTCCAGCCTCCCACCCTTTCTTCCCCTCTTTAGTATGTGGTCAGTCCGTTTGTCAACTTGTGCCCAGGTCTTCACAGCAGCACAGCTGTGGATTCTGGGCAGCCCAACCCTGGAGGCAGAGTGCACCCCCCCTCCCACACAAGACTGGCCATTTGAGCCCATCTGCCTAAAGATGAGGCCGTGACCTCCCCCTCCCACCCTCCCAGAGACCCACCAGGAGCTGCGAATGAGAATGTGAGAGGGGTCTTGAAGGATGCATAGGAATTCACTAGGGAACTGGCTGAGAAACGAGGCTAGGGGATGTGGGCGGGGAGGAAGAGAGGGAAGCCAGTAGGTATAGTTCAATTAGACACTAAAGCGCTTTGGGTGGTGGGCCTGTTGGGCGTTCCTCCAGCCTGCGGGAGCCGAAACTTCTTGAGCAGGAGCATGACCAGGTGTATGTTTTGAAAAGGTCCTCTGGAGGCCTGGCCTAGCAGGCTGGGGGGTTGCTCCAGTCCGTGCTGATTCAGGCAGTGGAAGCAGGATGGAGGGAGATAAAAATGAGGGGACCTGATGAGGAGGTCGGGGAGAGCATTGGGGAGACCCGGGTCCGGGTTCCAGACGGGAAAGGGATGGTCAGTCATGGGTGGGGCCCAGGCTGTGGTTTCTGGTCACTGGGATCAAGCCTTAGCCCGGGCCTCTGGGGAGGCCACAGGATGAGGGCCCAGTGGGCAGTGGGCACCCTGCTGGCCGGGCTTCCTGGGCTTGTCCTCCCCACGCCTGGCCGGGCTCTGTGCCTGGTGCGTTGTTATTTATGTCTGGGAGAATGCCTGGGTCCTGGAGCCAGATTACAATGAAAGATCTTCAAACTTATTTGCACCCCATGTTGAAGCTGACTGCTTAGCTGATGGTTTTATGCATCGTCATGAGCGTTGGTGACATTTTACGAGGCTTGTGCTTGGGGAGTGTAAGGATGACTTGTCAGCGAAAGCGGTAGGGGACCAGGGGCTGCTCCTTCTGCCTGCAGCCCCCCTCCCCCAACTCCGCACAGCCTTAGCTAGTGGGAAAGTATCCTAAGTGTCCAGACACAGGATCTAGAAATGCCGCAGATGAGTTTCTGGATTTTTCCAGAGGGGAAATTGTGGTGGGGGCGTGGCCAAGAGGACACAACCCATGTGCCCCACCCCGTCTGTCCAGGGAGGGCACACAGCCCAGCCTCACGCTGCCTGCACGCTCCGTGTCTGTCTCTTCCCGTCTGTCCTTGGGCTCCATCTATCTGTCCCATAATGCCTGTCTGCCACCACCACTCACTCCATCTGCCTGTCCATCTCCATCTGTCATTCTCCATTTGTCTGTTCATCTGGCTGTATCATCAGTCTGTCCATCGTCTGTCCATTCATTCCCTGTCCCTCAGTCGCTCTGACCCTGCAGTGGACCAGTATGCTTGCCTGGAGCTCCCCTTTACGCCCCACGTATGGGGCAGCAGGCAGGCGATGTGGTCCCTGTCCACTTGAAGCTTCTGAGCTGGCCAAGAGATGGACAAGGACTGGACAGCATGGTGGTCGCAGAGGGAGTCTGGAGGAGCTCAGGGGGGCCCTCAACGCAAGTTGGGGTCTGAAGTGTCAGGTCCTTCTCCTGTCAGCCTCCCAGCACACCCTCCTCCACTCGCCCCCTTCCCTGAGGCTCTGGGTCATCTGCTATCCCATGCCCCGCCCCCTCGGACAGCCTCCAAAACTCTGGTGGGCCTCCTCCCTGTGGGTAACGAGGAGGGTGTTTTCATGGCTGTGGGAACCTCACACTGGGATGCCAGGAACAGGGCTCACGCACTTTCAGTCTGGTGTGTGCAGCTTCTTTGTGGTTCTTTCCGGCAGTTTGTTCAGTGCCCAGAGCAGGTTTTCCTGGGCAGGGCAAGGTGAACCCCCAAGGCAGAGAGAGCAGGGTGTCCTGATTCCCACTAGGCATCACCCCCACGAGGCCACAGCACCCAGCAGGGGCCCGAATGACCAACCAGCAAGTGAAAGCTGCTGGCCATCGTGGGGGTGGGGACAGACCGGGCCCCTGTGTGGGGCTGGGCTGAGGGTTCATGGGGAACAAACTGAGGGGGCCTGTCCTCACCTGCTCATCTCCCCGGAGTTGGTTCACTTCCCGCAGGAGTCTGGGGCCACCAGAAAGGGGTCCCCTCAAGGGAGAACTCAGGCAGTCTTGGCCCCGCCTCCAGGCCCCAGCCCCTCCCAGGTGCTGAGACAGCAGTGCTCCGCCTCCAACCTCCCCCCACCCCCAGTGATGAGGATGCGAGGGGGTGGGGTGGCTGCCAGCTAGTCCCCTGGAGGACCTGCTCCCACCCACCCAGCGCCTGTCTCTCCTGGGGAGGAGGTAGGGAGGGGGCCCAGGCCTCATGCTTGGTGCTGAAACTGATCTGCTTAGGGGCCAGCTGGGATTAGCGGCAGCTGCCCGGGCCAGGGGGCTATTTAATGAGGCTTAGGGTTTTTCCCAGGTCACTCTGCGGAGGTCCCCTTGGCAGCGGCCGGAGGGCTGCTCTGTTACAGGTGGGCCAGGGAGCAAGGGGCTGGAGGGGGGAGCGTTGGGCTGTCCCTGTTTGTCCTCTGTCCGGTGCTAACTTTCTGTGGCTCCAGGCTGCAAGGTGGCGGGGTGACCGTTGTTTGTGATGACTAAGGGAGATGCTCTCAGAACCCCTATCACACTGGGGTTTGCTCACTTGCTCCTCTGCCTGGGGTTCTGTGATGTAGGACTGAGCTGATTTAGCAGGACCAGAAATGAGGGAACAAAGCAGTTAAATGTGTTCACTCCAAGCGGGCAGCCTTGGGGAGAGCCGTGTCATAAGCACACCAGGGGACCAGGCTCCCGTCTGTGTGTGTGCCTGTCTGCATCTGCGGCCCGTGTGTCCTCGAACATGCATTTCCTTGGCTGCTGGACTGTGGCCTGACCCTGGGGTTCCTGACTTGAAGAAGTTGGGGGTCCACGGCTGGTTGCAAGTTTTAGCTGAAACAGCGTGGGCAGCGTTCTTTCTGAAGCAGCTGGTGCAGTAGTGACGTATTGTGTGACAGGTGCGCTCTCTGGGCGCCTGTTCCCCTGGTGGGTGCCTGGCTGCGCTCTGAGCAAGGGGCAGGGATGTGGTCGGTGGCTGGTGGCTCTGGAGACAGTGTGGCCAGGCTGCACACAGACCGTCCCTGGGGACTGAGAGTACACACTTGGCAGGCCCTGGGGGATGAGATGTTTCTCTTGGATACACTCACATGTGCTGTCACAGGCCACACAGCAGCAGCATGCAAGAGGCATTGCCACACCAAGATGCTGTGCCCAGGTGACACGCGCCCCACACTTGAGCTAGGTCAGGCACGTGTTCCCGTTGGGCACATGGCCTCTCAGGGTCTCCCTTCCCTTCTTGTGTTGCTGCAGCCAGGACAGTGACTTCCCCACCCTTGTCTCCAGCCTGTGTCAGGGAGGCCACCTCGTTATGCCCGAGCATCAGAGCCGCTGTGAGTTCCAGAGAGGCGGCGTGGACCTCGGCCTGGGGGCCACAGGTGAGGTGCCTGGAGACAGTGGCTCAGTGGGGGACAGCCCGCCTGCCCCGCCCAGTGTCTCCGCTTAGTGGCTTTGGGTACTGCCACCCTCAGCAGCCTTGGCAGGCTGCCAGGGAGGGCAGAGGAGGAGGCCGGTTGTCCCCTGTGGTGGTGGTGGTGGTGATGGGGAGCATGGGGGGGGGCGCTCTGTGTGATGGTAATTGTGTTAATCCCAGCCAGCCAGCTGGGCAGATGGGTGGAGCGGTGAGGCTGCTGCTGGGTGGACTTGGAGTGGCCGAGGCCACCGCCAGCCACTCCTCATCGGGACAGAGGAAAGCAGGACAGACAGGGATGTGCAAGGCCTGACGTTCTCAGAAACGCGTTGCCTGCAAGGACATACACAGCCCCCACGGAGCATGGGTCCGTCACCTGAGAATGGGTGGGGGAGAGGAGCTCAGAGAGAGGGGCCCCTTGAGGATGGGGCAGAGTGGGGCACAGTTGAGGGGACAGGGGGGGTGAAAGGAGCTGGCAGGGGTCCCTTGCTGTCCTGCAAACCCTAGGCAGTGGCTGCCTTCTCAGGAAGGCTGGGCAGGGGTGGTCTCCTGTCTGGGCCCCCACACCTGCCTGTGTTGTGTGGGGGTGGGGTGGGAGGCAGCTGAGCAGGCGGCTGATAAAATCTAATTGCGCCATCGATCTGGAGGAGCCTGATCTGGGAGGAGCCCCGCAATGGCTGTGGTGCTCTGAGCCGGCCCTCCCCAGCACGGGTGAGCCTCAGGTGCCTGGACACACTGTGTGTGTGCCCCAGAGGCACGTGCGCCCCGCTCCCAGCCAGAGCTGCGTATGTGCCTGGGGCCTCAGCACTCCGTGTCTGGGTGTCACCATGCCACATTCTGTGTCAAGGTGTCAACCCTCTCGCTTCATGCGGAGGTCCAGGGCAGACATGGGGGCTCCTCGGCTCACGTGCGCGGCAGAAAGTGCCCCGCACACACGCTGGCTCCAGGCTTCCCTTGTTCCCCTCAGCCCTTGTCCTGGCCCCTGAGGAGAGTGGGAGTGGGTCCGTGCTGGCGTCTGGTGACTGTGTCCCTCACCAAGCACTGGTGCAGCCCCAGGCCCCTGTGGCAGGACCTCACTGCAGCCTCTTTCACCCTCAGCCCTACCTCCCCAGAAGGAGGAGCCCCCCCCCACCCCTAACAGAAAGGGGCTTGTTCCACCCTTGAAAATGGGAAACTTCATGGCGAAGTGCAAGCCTTGGGTCATCATAGACCAGACGGGGGTGTGGGGCTGGGGTGTGGGGCCAGCCGAGACCCACAGCTGGACGTCGGGTACTCCTGACTGGGGCCCTGATGCTCCGGGGCTGGTGGGGGCGAACTATGACTTCCTCAGGGTCCTCATGCTGGTGGTACCCGCCCTCCTCCCGGTGGGTCCCTGAGGTAGGGACCGGGCAGGGCATGGGGCTGGGCCGCTGGGCCCAGGCCAGTGGCAGCAAGGTGGCCAAGATCGATAAGTTATTAGCACCATTCTGTCAGCTGTAAAGTGGAGATTGATCGTGCTGCACTTCCCGGTCTGATAAAAATGACAGATTAAGGGAATAAGGAAAAGGAATTAGGCTTTGGAGCTAATGGCAGGGCTTCTGGAGAGCCCCCTCACCCAGGTGTCACAGTGGGCCAGGGTCACAGAGGAGGCGGCATCTCCTTTACCCCACCCACCCAGACAGCCTTGTGAGGATGGAGAGGGGGCTGGCACCTGGGAGCCAGCACGGGGGTGGGGAGGAGAGCAGAACCACTGCTGAGCTGAGACCTTGGGCTCAAGAGGGAGCATGGCGTCGGGGTGCCAGGGGCTAGGGTGGAGAGGGGCTGGCTCAGGCAGTTGGATAAGTGTGGCGTGGATGTGGGACCTGACAGAATAGCGTAGGGCGGCGGGGCCTGTGTTCCCCACTGCTCTGCCGTGGGGAGGTGTGGTGGGGGCTGTGCACAACTTTACGGCTGCTCAGGTGCCCTCCAGAGCTCAGTTCGTTCGGCGGGTGGGCAGGCAAGGTCAGGTGTTGGCTCAGGCTTTCTGGGGGCAGCAAGGGGTGCAGCCGGGGTGAAGTGCCTTGGAGCAGTGGAGGTGGCAGGTGCGCCCAACCTCAGGGGCCTTGAAGTGGCCTCGGGGTCCTACAGCCAGGAGACCTCTGTGAGCAGGAAGAGTTTGGGGCACCCTGGCCTGAGACCCTTGTACCGCTGGTCCTCACCTGTTCTGGGAGCAGGAGGTAGTAGTTCCCAGTCAAATCAGAAGTCTTCCCGAACTCTCCAAGGTGCTGAGTGGGCCTCGTTGTTCGCACAGACCAGTCTGGCTGGGTGGGCGCAGAAGGGCACCAGTGGGGTCCTGAGTTGCCACCTGAGGCTGTTACCACAAATTTGCATCTACACACACACACACCCCAGAGAGCCCAGAGCCCAGCGTCAGCACTGTCCCATGCCCTCACCCTGTCCCAACCCCGTATCACGTCCCCTGGCAGAAGGCCTGGGACTCCACCTGGCAAGGCCTTGATGTGACCAGGCACCTGAGCAGCGATGCCTGTGGTTCTGGGCTGAGCTGGGCCTGGGGCCAGCCTGGGGCCTCCCTGTCCTTGCCAGCCTCCATCACCTCCAGGCCCTGAGACACAGGGTGGGGCTCACTCTACCCTCCCCCAGGTGACTTGCTGGGCAAGAGGCTGGCTCGCTCCCCCCACGTCAGCAGTGACTGCCCTTTGGAGAAGAAGGCCCGAAGCAAGTCCCCCCAAGGTGGGAGCCATACCGGGGGTGGGGGTGCAGGTCACTGGAGGAGGGAGGGTGGAACTTAGACCCCTCACCGAGTGCTCCCCCACCACAGAGACTCTGTTGCTGCCGGAACTAGGGCCAAGGATGGCCCCCGAAGACCAGTATCGCCGGCTTGTGTCCGCACTCAGTGAGCCCAGCACCTTTGAGGACCCCCAGCGTCTCTACCACCTGGGCCTCCCCGGCCATGGTATGTGCCTGGGATCTCCCTGTTCCTGGAGGCCGCTAGTCACCCTGAAAAGAAGCCCTGGGGTCTTTGGCTGCTGATAGCAAGGCTGAGGTTGGATGCAGGTCTGTCAGCCCCTCAGCCCCCACAAGCCCCTTGTAGGTGGACAGGGAGGCATGACTCTCCTCCTACCTCTGCCTAAAGCAGCCACGGATATGGGTAGATCTTGGGGGTCCCCCCTTCATGTCTCCTGTGGCCCCACACCCACTGTCTCTTACTAAGCAGGGCCACCCCCTCAGTCCGACGTGCAGGCACTGTCATTTCACAGAGGAAGAAACTGAGTCTGGTGAGCCCAAGTGACAGTGGAAGGTCGGGGCTGAGCCAGTCCAAGCGGGCTCCCGAGGACCCCTGGTCTGTGTGCTGCAGCCTTCCCACTCCGGCTGCAGATCGGGGCTGCTCCAACAGGGAGCCCCTGGGTGTCCAGTAGCAGGGGCCAAGAGGAGGGGAGCAGTCAGCCCCAGAACGTCCACTGGTGGACGTCCAGAAGGCAGTGTGGACAGCAGTTGGGATATGGCCTCCAGGACCTCCCCGGTACTCAAGAGGCCCCAGCTGGAGGCGCGGTCCCCCACCCGTGCTGGCTCCAGCCATCTGTCCATTCCTCCTCTCACTTAGCAGTCCCACCCACCATCGCAGGGGCGCACTCCAGCGCCCTTCCCAGCTGCACCCTGACCTCGAAGACCCCAGCCCAATCTGGAGGAGCTTGGCTTTTCTGGCTGGAGGTGGCTGAGGGGGTGCTGAAAAAAGGGCACGATTTCCTCTCCTTACACAAGGCACTGTCCCCCAGGGCAGTCAGGCACCGAGAGCCTGAATAATTCACCAAATGTTAATAATTTAAAAATCTTTTTTAATTGCTTTCCCTGCCCGGCCTGGGGCTGGCTCCGCTGGCCTGCGCGGGGGAGGGGGCGCCAGCCGCCGGGGAGCAGCGCCGGGAGCTGAGCTGTCAATCACGGCGCCGCGCCGCCGCCCCCGCTGCGGAGCCGACTGTAAATAATCGAGGCCGCCGGGCGCGCGCGGGGGCGCGGAGGCCCCGCTGGGATCCAAGCAGGCGGCCGCGCCGGCTGGGCTCTGCGGGCTGGCACCCAGCCCGGGCAGGACCCACCTCCGCTTTTCGGGTAATTAATTTATAAACAGGCGGCGGCGAGAGCCTGCATAAGTGGGGAGCCGCGGGGGTACTCAGAGGCCCGGCCCTGAGCAGGATGGAGGGGCCCGGATGGGCGGCAGAGTGCATCAGACCGTGGAGTGTGCTCCGCGTGTTAGCTAGGAGGGGTCACCTGGGCAGCCTCAGTCCAGGGTTCGAGACACACTCCAGCTCCTGGACTCTGGTCACACTGCCCTCCAGGAACAGGGCTGTGCCCTAACTTGGGCCTTTGCACACCCCATCCCCTCAAGGCTCCAGAACGCCTGTCAGGATGGACCTTCGTGCGCCGCTGGCCTCCCTTGCCTGTGGGTTACTCCCCCTCCTCGCGGGGCGCCGCACTGGGTTCCTAGCCTCCCCGTATCCCTGCCAAAGGCTTCCCCGGATGGGGGTGCCTCCCGCCCCACCCCGGCACCCTCTAGCGTGTTGCACTGTGACCTGTGTGCCTCCTGCCCTATGGCCTGCTCATCTTTCTGTCCCGGGGACACACCGGCAGGGTGGGTGAGGCTGGGCTCCAGCGGGCTCCTCGTCGCCGTGGTGTCCTTGGCCACTGTACTGGGCTCACCAGGGTGGGGGGAGAGAGAGCCCAGTGGGAGCCTGGCCTCTGCGTCACGACTGCTGCCCACAATCCCCCCTCCCAGATCTCCTGAGGGTCCGGCAGGAGGTGGCCACAGCGGCTGTGAGGAGCCCCAGTGGTCTGGAGGTCCACCTGCCCTCATCCACAGGTCAACGTCGGAAGCAGGGCCTGGCTCAGCTCCGAGAGGGCACCGCTCCAGCTGGCGCCCCGTCCTTCTCAGAGAGGTACTGGGGCACTTGCATTTCTGAGGCCTCCCTATTCCATGTGCTTGTTTCCGGGGTGGGCAGACATCTTCCAGTTTCTGCAGCTCAGGTCCACAGCCTCCCCCACCATAGCTTGTCAGTACCTTACTCGGGCACTCTGCCATCACTGCCACACAGCCCTGCGGGTACTGAGTGCCAGGCACTGCGCGAGCTCTAGGTTCACGGCCTGTGCAGAAGGGGCCTGACGCCCGCTGAGCTGCGCAGAATGTGTGGGGCGACCACCCCGCTGGACAGGGTGTTAAGGGCAGTTTCTCTGCATTGAGCAACTGTGGGATCCCCTGAATCCAGGTGCCCCTGAGACAGCGGAGGACTTTGCTCCCCCAACAGGTAGGTGAGGGTGCTTGATGCAAACTGGGGGAGTCCGTGAAGAGGGTGGTGTAGAGGGGACAGATGGCAGAAGAGTGGGGCAGCGAGAGGCCTGGAAACCCCAAAGTTGGAAGCTGGGGCGGGGAATACCCGCCCCCAGTACCACCGATTCAGACGCGAGCCTTTGCGGCACGGACGCGGCCTCCCGGGCTTGTCGGGGCCCGGAGAACCCAGGCGGAAAGGGCTACAGCGGTCTCCGCCGGGCAAACCCAACAACGCGGCAACCCCCGCCCCACAGCGCGTCTGCAGCCGCCTCCCGGATCGCAGCTAATTGCGCCCCGCCCCTGGCGCGCCCGGCAGTAATCGCCGCTACAGTCGCCGCCGCCCGGCGGGTCAGCGCCTCCGCGCCGCCGCAGAGATTAATTGGCGCCGCCAGTGGGGGCCCGGCGGGGGCGGTGCGCGACCCGAAGTCGGAGCGAGCGGCGCATGGACCGCCGCCGGGCCGGCAATTAGCGGAGACGGCTGGAGTGGGGGCGGGGCAGTTCCGGGAATGGAGGGGACGCGCGGCGCTCACCGCCCTGCCGTCCACAGGGAGCTGTTACAACCACCTCCCTTGCTGTCATCTCAGAATGCCCCGCACATCGCCCTGGGCCCCCACCTCAGGCCTCCCCTCTTGGGGGTGCCCTCGGCTCTGTGCCAGACCCCAGGTGAGGAGTGAGCGGGTGTTGCAGCCCTTTGTCCTGGGGGGGGGGGGAAGGGTCCCGTGCATGCGGCCGTCTGGTGTGCCTCTCCAGAGCTGTGGCCACCGGTGCTCCTGTAGGACCCACCCTGCACTCGCTGAAGCCACGGATAGACTGGGGGAGGGGATTGGGTAGCCCGGGCCCACTGGGCCACCTGGCTTCTTGTCTGTCCCCTTCACAACCAGGCTATGGCTTCCTGCCCCCCGCCCAGGCGGAGATGTTTGCCAGGCAGCAGGAACTCCTGCGGAAGCAGAACCTGGCCAGGTAGGTGACACGGCTCACGGGGAGGAGGTGGCACTGCCAAGCTGGCTGACCCTCTGCTGTTGGCTCCCCATGGTCCAGGCTGGAGATGTCCGCAGAGCTGCTGCGTCAGAAGGACTTGGAGAGCACGCACAGACCTCAGCTGCTGGCGCCCCAAACCGCACTGCGCCCACCAGATGGCGTGGAGGAGCTGCCCCGCCGTGGGGCCATGCTGGTGCTGAGACACAGCTCTGCGCCACTGTTGGCCCTGCCCCCGCAGGGATCCCCAGGGCCCGGCCCCCCTACTCCACCCCGGGAGCCCACCCGCGGAGCCCCACGGAAGGGGGGCCCCAGCCCGGCCTGCACTGATGCCAGCGAGCCCAAAGAGACCACGGGGACTGGGCTCTGGGCACAAGACGGCTCTGAAGATGAGCCCCCCAAGGACTCAGATGGAGAGGACCCCGAGATGTTGGCTGTTGGGGGCCAGGCCACAGCTGGAGAGGCCAGCTCAGAGGGGAAGGGGTTTCTCCCAGGGTCGGTGCTTCCCTCTCCGCTGCCCCTGGGCCTGCCCTACGCCGTCAGCCCCTACCTCCACACAGGTGGGCACCTCCAATGCTCTCATCCCCCCATGGGGCGGGAGGAGACCCACCCTGGGGAGGGCATCCATGGGAGAACAATGGCTCTTAGTCACCATCCAACGTCTCTGAAGTTAGGGCAAAGGTCTACAGATAGGGGTGACAGGCCCAAACCCTAGTAACACCCCCTCCCCACCCAGGCACCATGGGGGGACTCTTCACTGATGGGGAGGCCACAACCCCTGAGGATGTCAGCAAGTGGACAGTGGACGATGTCTGCAGCTTTGTGGGGGGCCTGTCTGGCTGTGGAGAATATGCACCGGTGAGGGGGACCCCCGCCTGAGCTCCCCATTCCTCTGGGCCTCTCTACCCCAATTTCCTCTCCTCAAAACATGGGGTGGGGGAGACACTGGTGCATGCTCCCCTGTCCCCCTGCCATGTCAGCGCTTCTGCCTTCGATACTCACACACGCCCAACACAAAGGAGACTGTTCTCTCCTACCACAGACAACCCTCCTGGCTCTGCTCTCCAGAGAGCCTTGAGCCACCCAGGATGGGACCCTTGCTGGGCCGGAGGGATGCAGCAGGTGGGCAGGCGCCGTGCCTGGCATTCGGGCCCAACAAGCTCCCTGCCCCACACCAGGTCTTCAGAGAACAGGGCATAGACGGGGAGACCCTGCCTCTGCTGACGGAGGAGCACCTCCTGACCACCATGGGGCTGAAGCTAGGACCAGCTCTCAAGATCCGGGCCCAGGTGAGTGCCACCAGGGGTGGCGGTCCCCAGACAAGGGAGGGGGCGGCACCGGGGCGCCCGTGGCCGTAAGCCCCACCTGGCCCATGTCTCCGCAGGTCGCCAAGCGCCTGGGCCGGGTCTTCTACATGGCCAGCTTCCCTGTGGCTTTGCCACTGCAGCCACCAACCCTGCGGGCACCGGAGCGGGAGCCTGCCTCCAGGGAGCATCGCCTGTCCCCGGCAATGACCCCCTCTCCCTATGCTGGCCGAGTCTCTCCCAAGCAAGAGAACGGTACCATGGCTCTGCTCCCAGGGCCGGCAGACCCCCCCCAGCCTCTGTGCTGAGTGGGAGCGGGCTGCTCGGCCCGCAGCCCTTCTGTGCTGGCTGCTCCAACGACAAGGGCCCTACCCCCACGGCTTATTTTCCTTTTGGTTTTGGATGCAAAAACAATTTTAAAAAGGAAAACGTGACTTAAGAGGAAAGGAACGTGTTTCCAAAGATGGGGTGGCTGTAGAACCCGGCACAGACAGCTGGGGGGCTCTGTACCCTGGGCAGCTACAGGCAGACCAAAGACAAGAGGCCATGCGGGGCCTGGCTGTGCCCCTGGCTCCTCTGGGACTGGGGCTGCTGGGAGATTTTCAGCATCCTGACATCAGGCAAGAGGTCAGGGACCCTCTCAGGACCCGCCACCCTGGGAGCAGTCGTGGGCAGGCTCCATGTGCATTTCAACCCCAAGGCCACCACTTCAGGGATCAGCACAGCACCTGGTACTTTGATCATTTTGTTGTAAAAATAAAACCCTGCTCACCATCTACTGTCCACCCCCTGCATGAGTGCTGACCTCAGGGCCACTGGGCTCAGTGCCGGCCAGGCCAGGAAGTTGCAGGCCCATGGTCGACTGCCGGCAAGACGGGAACACTGCAGTCAGCCCCCGCAAGCCACGCGGGCCCCTCAGTCCTCCTCCGAGAGCTGTAGATCCTGCAGCTCATCCTCAGGCCCCTGGGCCAGCAGCCACAGCTCCAGGGGGGCCAGCCCCGCCTCCACGTCTGGGCCTCCTTCTGTAGAGAAGGACCAAGGCTTCACAAATCCTGCTTTATCAGGAAGAAGCCAGCCTTGGGGTCACTCAGCACTAGTTAATTTACCAGTGCCGTTGCCGTTGCTGCTGCTGCTGCCAGAATTCAGCAGGAATGGGGCAGCTGGCCTGGCATCCCCAGGGCCCAGCTTAGAGCCGTCCTCTCACCCAGGCCCATGACAGCCTTGGGCGCCCTCACCCCCAGGAACCACTCACCCTCTGAGCCACTGAATTCTTCGCCGCCGCTACTGCTGCCGTCCTCTTCCTCGTCTCCAGCCCTCTGCTGAGCTCCAGAGGACCTAGGTGTACCTGGGGACAGAGGAGAAGCGCCCATGGGAGCAGGCCCACGTACTGGGGGCAGCTGGGCTCAGCACTGCACCCACCCTATGCTCGAGCTTTCATGTACATGGAGGATTCAGAACTGCCCTGGGAAGTGGAGCCTGGGGACACACCTCAGAGCAAGCGAAGGGGCAGAAGGGGCTGGTGACAAGGGCGTGCAAACAGGAGCACTGAGGTGCGAGTGGGTGGCCCTCTGGCTCCTGGAGTTCTGGGGACGCCTTCCAGGCACGCCTGCCCTCCCCCAGGAGCACGACCGGGGTGTGCAGGCCCCCACCTCTCTCTGAGAAGTCCATGGTACTGTCCTCATCACTGTCCAGGTCAAAGAGGTCCTTGAACTCCACCCTGTCCTCATCCTTCCTGTCCCCCAGCTTCCGCCGCTTGATCTCTGGGAAGTCCAGATCTTCTAGCTGGAGAACCCAGAACCAGAGCAGCAGGTGAGGGGAGGCAGGCAGCCCTGAGACCCCATCCCAGAGCCACCGCAGAGCAGTCGTTGGCAGGAGCCCTGATCAGGCTGGCCTGAGTGCCTCGCACACTCAGTCCTGCTCCCTCCCACCACACAAGGACCCTGCTGGGCCACTTTTTCTGCGACTTCTAGTCAGTATCACTGGGCAGGGTTCCTGGACAGCCACCCTGCCAGGAACTGTCCCATCCATCAGCACCCACGGCACCAGGGCAGGACACAACTGGGCAGCCCCCAAACACCAGTGTGTGTCCCCGGGTCCACTCTCCCCCCCAACAGCCCCTTTTCCTGCCTCTCTGGCAGCGCTAGGGGCTGGGTCCCAGTGCTAGGCCCCAGCCCTGACCCTGCCCCCACCCGCTCTTTGCCGCTGATCTCCAGCTGGATCTCTCGGTCCCGGAGTTTACGCCACTGGCTGTAGTACTTGGTGAGCGGAGTCCCCTCTTCTCGTGTCTGCTTCTCCCAGGCATCCTGTGGCGGGACACGCAGGGTCACGGCCCATCCTGGCAAACCCTCAAACCCCAGCCACACGCTGACGTGCCCTCGGACGCCAGCTCCCCACTGACCACTGCCTGCTGGCTGGACACGCTGAAGGAGGCCCTCTGGCGCCGGCTGCAGATGTGGTCTGCGTTCTCCTGCACTTTCTCCAGCAGCTGGCGCACCTGCCGGCAGTAGTTGGCCACCTTGCACTCCCGGAGGAAGGATTTCAGCTGTAGAGGGAAGGGGCTCAGCCTTGTTCCAGACCCAGGGTGACTCTGCACCCCGTCACCAGCCAGGGCCTGTGAGAGCCACATGTGGCCACAGGGAGGCGGGTGTGTGTGGCGGAAGGGGGCATAGTGCACACACCTGTGTGTGGGGGGCGGGGCCTGTGTGACCAACATGGTCCAGACTGCCTGGCCTGAGGGCTGCACACACCCAGTGTGCCCCTCCGTGAATGAAGCTGTACAGCCACACACTCATTACATATCTCTGTGGGGTTTTGTACTCCAGCAAGAGAATTAACGCCGCTGTGGAATCCAGAGGACTGCAGAGTCTAAAATACCAGATGGCTCTTTACCAAAAAAATTTGCTGACCGTTTTAGACCGTAATCCCCGGGACTTGGAGCTCAGAAATAAGAGCCCTGCACTCTTGCATCTGTGTCTGGAAGGACCTCTGAGCCAGGTGCCATCTGGTGTGAGAAGCCCTCCCACCCCCCAAGCAGGACTGTGACTGGTTGGGGCTGATTACGCCCCCAGGGCCGTACAGGGACAGGCAACCCTCCACGCTTCCATGAGGCACAGGCCTTTCAGAGGTGGGAAACCCCTACACTGAAGGCAAATGGAGCCCCATGGGGGCCCCAGAAGGGACCTCGAGAGGAAGGACGCCTACGCCCTATTGGCTCCCCCCACCCCCACCGCCCAGCGCTGCCTGGAGGAAGCTGAGGTGGGGTCTGCATTGGCACCAGCCAGGGCTTCCTGCCACCCGAGCCTGCCCTAAGTCCTCACCCACACCCAGGACCCCGTGGGGAAGCGTGCAGTCAGGACACCAGCCAGACCCACAGCCCATTTGGTTCCAACTTCCCCAGGAAAGACCTCATGGCCCAGTCTGGTCCTGGAGTCCTTGCTGAGCTGCCCAGACCAGCCCCACCCCTTAGCTCGTGTTCCCTGCAGCACAGCCCCGGGAGTTTGGCTGCCAGATGGTGTCAGCGCAGAGCTGGTAAGGTTGTGCTGCTAGCTATGTGGCTGAGACAGGGCTGCCTCCACGTGCACCATGTAAGGGGGGAGCTGACCGTTAAGGCGGTCTAGTCTGCCTTTAAACAAGCCACCGAGGGGCATGGGTGGGGTGGGGGAGCTGGGCATCGGACACATACCTGCAGGACAGCAGGCAGTGCCAGTTCCGGGAACGCAATGCTATGTGCCTGGCTGTGCAGGTACTCAAGGGTGAGGTCGTACAGCTGCTCCAGCAGGCCGTCCTGTGCAGCACAGGCAGGGGACAGCATCAGGGCATAGGTGGGGGTGTAGGAGTTCAGACCACTTCCATCCAGGCTGACTTGTCAGCTCAGCTCGCTCTGCAGAGCAGGGACCCGGAGGCCGTGACCCCATAGCCTCTCTGGAAGCCACACTCAGACTCACGGGGGCCATGGCCAAGGAGTACCTGCCCCTCCCCCCACCCCAGGAGACCCATGAGGGTCCACGCTTATACTCCGGATAGTGGCAAGTCCCCTCCTGTCCAACTCATCTGCCTCCACAGTCATGTCGCAGCTAATCTCAGTGCCCTGCCACAGTCTGCCATGACCCCAGGTCCCCCGCTGGGAGGCCTAGACGCCGCCTCACCCGGTAGGCCTTCTCCTGCAGGTTGACCTTGGACAACTTCAGGACCACAGCGAAGTTGATGGGCTTGGAGCTCATGCGTCCGGGCCTCCTATTGAAGTCAACCTGCTGGAAAACCTGCACAGCCGCCACATCAGCTCAGGTGGTGGCGCCCCATGACCACGGCAACCTGCCCCACATGCACCCAATGCACCTGCCCCATCTGAAACCAGTGCACCCCACAGCCAGTGCACCCTTGTCTGCACCCCACTCCCTGCCCACACCCTGGATTCATCAAGATCCATCTTGAGAGCAAGAACAAGGGGCCAGATGTAGTGCCAGCCCTGCAGTCCCACAGACCCCACCCCACCTCCAAAGAGTCTTCTCACCTTCAAGCTCTAATGGCCCCCATGGGAGTCCCTTCGTCCCAGAGTGGGGCTATGCCCAATGGGGCCAGGATCAAGAACACATACACACACACACACACGCTACTGACCCTCTCCTAAAAATTGGGACAGAGACCCACAAGGACCGGTATCTGGAGACAAATGGTCCCTGCTATATACAGGTCCACTGTCCCTGTGTCATCCTCACCCAAAACCGCAGCGCCAGGGCTACTTCCCCAGGAGTAGCACACCAAGGGACACAAGCTCTCAGACGAGGGGCTGGGCGGCTCCTCCTCCCACGTCCTCTGCAGAGACCACAGGCTGTGCATGTCGGTGCTGGCTGTGGCCTCTTGGAGAAATCCTCCCCCAGGTCCAAAGGCTAAAGCCTGCCCAGGGGGAGCAGAGTGGGAGCGTGCCTGGCCTCTCGGGGTGGGTGGCCCATTCTGGGAGCGAGGTGCTGGTGAGAACACAGCGCCTCCCTGGCAGGGCGCTGCCCTCTCCCTAGGTTGGTCGGCCTGACTTCCCACCTGGGGGAGGGGGAGCAGGGCATTCATGGAGGCACAGAGTTTGGCTACTGGCTGTGGTTTTCTCTGGAGAGGAGAGGCCTGCACCCCTGCGTGTGAGAGGGATGTACAGGGCACAGCTGTGGCAAGCCATGGCAGGGTCAGTATGAGAGCTATGCAAAAGAGAAAAGTCCACAGGAGACCATGGGCAGAAAGGAACAGAGACAGGTACCCAGAGCAAGCCAGTAGGGACGCTGAGGGCTGGGAGGAAGGCCATCCCAGGGGAGTGGGTGTTTTCCACAGGATGTTCACAAGACCAGGAGACTGGGGCTCCCTTCCCCCACGTGCCAAAGTGTGGAGCACAGCGCTGGCCGCGCCACCACGCTACTCTGGACTGTCCCATGAGTGGTGCTGAGGCTTCTCTAATGGGAGACGTGACAGAGTATTTGCTGGGTTGGGGCCCAACCACCAGTGGATTTGTGGGCTTTGGACCACAGCCTTTCCCCACCTGAGCGCTGTGAGCATGCAAACAGATACACACGCGCACACACGGGGGCACGAAGAAGACAGAACGCAGCCTTGCAATCAGGCCTGGACTTCGAGCCCAGCTTTCCTGCTCACTCTAATCTTGGGCAAATGCCCAGATCAACCCAAGTCTGCGCCCTAAAACCAGACCCCTCAGGTCCACCCTGCAGTACAGCTGTTCTCGTCCTCGCAGCCACCCTTGCCAAGCAACACACATCACCAGCCTGGGCAAGTAGCAAGGCACTGAGTACAGGTGTCCTACAGGTGAGGGACCAGCACTCAGGAAAGCGACACCTAGTGGAGCTCAGAAGCTCTGAGTGAAACAGAAAGCGCCTCCAGGACAGCAGAGGCCCCGCCAGCCCTGGCCCAGCCCGCCCCACCCCGCCCCAGTGGCCCGCTTACCTCCAGGATGAAGGGCAGCACTGGGATGAAGACACCAGTGCGCTCCGAGAGCTGTGTCAGGGCGCGCACACAGTGCATGCGCAGTGGGTAGTAGCGTGCGGTGGGGACCAACCTGGGGCACCGGAAGAGGGAAGTGAACAGAGGCCCAGCCTCAGAGACCCCAAAACAATCCTCACCCTCCTGGCCAGCTGCACAAGCCCTTTCACAGGGAACCCCAATCTCAGCAGGAGCCCTCCCTGTCACTTCTGTCAGGGTCAGAAGTCACACCTGCACCAACGGAATCCTCTGCTACAACAAGGCAGGAAGACCCCACCTTAAGGACCTGCCTCTTTGCTCAGTTATGGTGTGGGGTGGCAGAGTCACTCATTCAAGCTTTTCTTTCCTGAGGAGAGCATCCAAGACTCCTCCTTCAAGAGGACAGGGGTGCCCCCTCCTGGCCAACAGCCATCAGGCCACATGTGGAGACCAATGTGAATGAATACCAGCCCTGTTGTCCAAGAAACCTGCAAACCCAAACTCCCTTCAGACTGTCCTCTACCCAGCACCCTGAGAATGCACATCGTACTGTGTCCTGGGACTAAGGTGCTAGGGAGCAGCCCATCTGCCCACGAGTCACAGAAGGCCCCACCCCTAGCCTTGCTGCCATGTCACAGACCCCAGACCCTGGGGACACTGCCCAGATCCTCCTGGAAAATTAGCCTCTCCCAGCCCTCCAGGAAGCCTCTCTGTAACCATGACCCTACGCTGACCTTGTTTCTGGACAACCCAAGTGGCCCTGGCCCTCAGAAGCACCCCGCAGTCCCGGACTCACTTGATGCAGCCGATGACAACCTGGGAGAGGGGGTAGATCAAGGGCTGGAGGGCTTCGCTGGGGTACACGCTGCCAAGAACATGGCTCCACAGGCGGAGGCAGTGCACAAACTGCCAGTTGTACACAGACTGGTACGTCTCCTGGGTGGGGTTCCGCCTCCAGGTCAACCCAGGGGCCCCACCTCACCCACCACACGCATAGCATTGCGCCCACCCCCAGCAAGGACCCCGCCAGCCCACAGGTGCTGGGGCGTCTCCCCTGGAGGCCAGGCCCACAGCTCAGCCCCGCCCATCCCCCCGG
>NW_017731634.1:2117575-2121487 GCF_001890085.2 Hipposideros armiger | reverse complement strand
CCCCCCCCACCCCTGCCTTTCACCTTCCTGCGGGTGGTCATGGCGTTTCGCAGATGCACAGCGAGCTGTCGGATGTACAGGAAGGCGTGCTGGTAAGTGACCCCCGTGTCCAGGACCAGCAGCTCGGTCAGGGTCCGCTGCATGAAGCTGATGAGGGGCAGGGCGCTAGGAGACGTGAACTTGCAGTTCTTCACGTACGTGATGTACATTTGCTGCCGGGAAGACCAGTCAGAGCCACCTGAGCTCCAGGGCCCGTGGACCCTCCAGCAGACACCTGGGCCTTTGGCCAGAGCTGCTGCCTCTGCAGGCCCCTCGCTGTGCACCGCCCCGCTCCCCGTGTGTGCCCACCAACCTCTGGCAAGGTCTGCATGCAGAGGGGAGGGGCCTTACAGGGAGGGCCTGCTATCAAGGGAGGGGTGACTCCGGGGTGAACTGCAGGAAGCAGCAAGGACACCACACGGGCTGGAGGGAGGCAGAGAGGCCCTGCTGCACACAGGTCCGTGCGGGGGAGGTTCCAGAGGGTCCCCATGCAGGGCAGGCCACCCCAGGCTTGGAGCCAGGCAGCAGAGTCCCTGTCCCTCTTCACACCGATGTCCTCATCCACTGAGGGCAGGCTAGGAGTGCAGTCCACGCACAGCCCCAGGGGAACCAACAGCTCTCGTCATTGTCACCGTCCCCCGTATCTCAGGGAAGAAACAGTGACCAGGGACTGGGTCTGCCTGGAGCCAGTGCAGGTGAGGGCCACTGACCAGAAAAGCAGCCTGCCCAGACCTCCGGGCAAGGCTTCCAACCCAACGCTGATGGACAGACCGCGGCTCCACAGGCAGGAACTGCGCAGCCTCAGTACCTTGAGGACAGGGCTCAGGAAGGCGTCCTTCTTTTGCCGGCAAACTCTGGTGAGGACCAGAAAGGCCAACACCCGCAGTGTCTCCTCGCCCGTGCTCCACAAGGCCACCATCCTCTGCAGAGAGCGGGACGTCACTGCCTGTCCGGCCAGAGGCTCCTATGGGCACTGCTGCAAGGCAGCCCCAGCCTGGAGCCCGTCCCCACGTGACCAGGCTGTGCTGCCTAAGGGCGGGGGGGTGGCGTGGGCGCAGAGGCTAGAAGTGAGGCATGTTTGCACCCCATCACACTCACCTTGAGCAGCATGCGGCACTGCCTAGGGAAGGTCAGGAAGTAGGGCACAGAGTTGCCCACGTGCTGGAGGAGGGCTGCCGCAACTGTCGTCTCTGTCACACAGGCCACCAGCTGGGGGAGCAGGAGAGGTCAGTGAGGCCCCAGACCCACTCACAGCAGGATACAAAGGACTGGACCACAGCACACAGCCATGGGACCCAGCACACCCTCCCTCCGGCACTGCACCTGTATGACGGAGCTCAGGTAAGCCTTCATATCCAGCCGGAGCTTCCCCCACAGCGGGCTGCTGGACGGCTGCTGTACCCTGCAGAGGACAGAGCGCCCGCCTGCCTGAGACCCCCAACTACGCACAAGGCCGTTCCGTCTGTGCAGTCTCCAGGACACAAGGTACATAGGCCCTGGGAGACCCCCATCTCTCTACGAAAACCTCAGGGGCCCCTTACTGCTGGCTGACACGGGGGCGCACTAGGACCCTCTCAAGAGTGAGAAGGAGCAGCCCCAGGCCAGATGGCCAAGAGCAACTGTACTCCATGTCTGAGCCCAGGGCCAGCCACTTCCCCCAGAGTCTCCAGAGGGTACCCACACCCTGAGAAGGCATTTGATGGCCCCTGAGACCTAAGCCAGGCATTGTTAACCACCACTGCAACTTGGTTTTCTTTGGCCCACACGTGTTTTAAAAAAAAACAAGTCTCGGGGACAGCCAGGTGGTTAGAATGCAGGGCACAGTGCTCATAACACCAAGGTTGCTGGTTCAATCCCCACATGGGCCACCGAGGTGCACCCCCCTACAACTAGACTGAAACAACTACTTGACTTGGAGATGATGGGTCCTGGAAAAACACACTGTTTCCCAATAAAATTTAAAAAAAAAAAAAGTCTCCACATTTACAATTTAATTTCACCAAAGACTCCAGACTCTGACCTCTTTTGAAAAATGGAAACAGCTGGCAACAGGGGCTAACTTTCTCAGAAGTGTCTTAAAGGCAAGACCCCAAAGCATTCACAGAACTCAGCACACAGCAGGTGCTCATAAAACCTGCTGGGATGCAACGGGACAAAGGGCAGGGGCACCTGCAGCCAGCTCGCCCTGACCCAGGCGGCAGCTCCTGCCACTTCCCTCAAAGCCCCGCCCTTCACGGCGACTGCTCTGCACAGTGCAGCGGCCCCTCGCAGGCCCAGCCAAGTCAGCACCGCCAACACGGTGCCTGCTGCCTAGTCACTCACTGCCAGTCCTGACCGGACGGCTGCCTCCACATGGCCGAAGCCGCCTAACCATCAGTCCGGCCCTGACTGCTGGTGCCAGGCCCAGGTCTGCTGCCTCCCCCAGCCTGGTGCCGGCAGGCTTCTTTCTTCTTTTGAAAAGTGTCTAGGGTGAATCTGACACTCCAAGGCCCCTACTGCCTCCATGTAGCTGCATGGCCCGCCCAGCCCCAATGTAACCCGTGTTCTACCAATTAGCTGCTGCTCTCCTCTCCCCTCTGAAGACCCCACCCAGCCTTCTCTGCTCAGCGTTCCTCTAACACGGAAGTTAAGGTTCTCAAAATCAGCACCAATGAGGCCCCCACCTCCAGACACACCCACCAGCCACAGAGAAAAAGGCAAGGAGACTGGACAAGACTTATTCATCCAAAGACGAAGCAAGAGAATCCTGACCAGGGACAATGGGGGAGCAAAGCCAAGCACACAGTCTGCAGCCCTTGAGAAATTCTGCGCAGAGAATTTCCCTTCTCAGAAAGAAAAGAGAAAAAGAAAAGGACCAGGCCTCCAACTGGCCCTGAGTGCCCAGACCCTCCCAAGAAGTTGCAAAGAGCCTGTGTTGTCCTCACATCCCTGAGTACCAGCCGGGACTCGAGGGGCCTCTGCGTCCCCAACGCAGGGTCCTGAACACACCCCCACCCCACCCTCCTCCCTCTCACCTGCTATCCTTCAAGGCTTTTCCAAATAGCAGCTTCTGGAGGCAGCCGAAAAGGTCTCTGACGCAGAAGGAGACCAGAGCATTGAACACTGCAACGAGGGGACCACAGATGCCACTCACCAGACAGAAGATGGAACGGAGAGCCTCACCGCAGGTCCCCCTACCCCAGCTCACCAGCACTGTCTGTGACCTGGAACTTGCTGGCCTCAGCACCTTCCTGGTCCCCTTGGGCGGTGGCCACGGCTGCTCGGAATGCCTGCACTACCTCGTGGAACAGCCTCGGGGTAAGGTGCTGCTGAAGAGGCAAGAGAACCCAAAACACTGGTGAGCATCCAGCCATGTAGGACGGAGCGGGAGGCAGCGGGGCTCCAGGAACCCGCCCTGTGAGAAAGGCACCCCTTGCCCACACTCAGACACAGGGTCAAGGTGGGGACAGTGTGACTGAGCCATGTGCTGGGAACAAAACGTCCAGAATCTTGGGAGGGCAGGGAGCCCAGCTTAGGGACCATGGGGTGGCGTGGGGGGCTAAAGGTCTCGCATCCAGGCAATGGCCAGCTCTGGGCAGCACCTAGAGTTTTATCTTCTGTCCTCTCCTTTCCGTGAAGGAAGTACTGCAAAAGCCTCAGTGAAAAGGGCTCCACCAACTGGCACAGGCACAGAGGCTTTGGAGAGCAAGGAGCCTGAGAGAGAGACAGAGCATGGGAGCAGGCAGAGCCCCTAGAATCTCTGACCTAAGGAGGACGCAGTGATGAAGCCCCAAGCGTGAGGGAGAAGTATGTGAGACCCCTTTGTACTGAATGGGACAGTGCCACAGCTCAGAGAAAGGGCTCTCCCACCTGCAGCCCCAGAGAAGGGCCCTC
>NW_017731634.1:2064982-2117266 GCF_001890085.2 Hipposideros armiger | reverse complement strand
TCCCACCTGCAGCCCCAGAGACGGGCCTTCCCAGGTGCCTGAAATGAGGCCAGGGCAGACTCCTAAGGGGGGAGTACGGCAGCTGCCCGGCCCATGTCATTTCCCACCTTGGCCACCTGCTTCCATCTCTCAACCATGGCAAGGGTCACAGGGATGGAATCCCTCTTCTTCCCCTTCAGTCCTCTGGAGACCCCGTCCTCATCCTCATCTCCTTCCTCACTTGCGTCCTGCACCAAACACAGAGGGCCAGGCTAGAGCAGGATGTAGGGACCACGAGCCCCCAGCCCCGACCCAGCTCCATCCCAGCCCTCACCTCCAGAGTTTCTGGCAGGGAGTGCAGCTGCTCCCCTTCGTCCTCAGAGCTGTCGGAATCGCTGAAGTTCAGCAGGCTCTGGTCGTTCTCCTGCAGGAACTTATAGAACTCGGGGTCTCTGTCCTTCAGCCGAGAAAGCTGGTCCTTGTGCTCAGAGGCACGGCCTTTACACCGGCTGGGAAGGTAGGGGTCATCAGGTCTGATGGACAGGCAGAGCCAGTGGGGGCCGGGAGCGTGAGGCTTCCTGTCCTCCACGTGGCCAGCTCACTGGCCTCCTCGGAGAAGACATGGGGCTTGGTCTGCTTCCTCTACAACGACTGATGACCAAAGCAGGGGGTTTCCAGGAGGTATGTTTTCAGCAGATCCTTCTATGCCCCCAACTCCAGACTCACATATCGCACAGCCTCTCTACACATGTTTCAACGTGTGCACTTCAAACCCAACACACATAACACTGAACTTGTGGTTCCCCCAAACTTGCGCTGCCCGCACCCTGCTCTTTCTCAGTGGTTGGTAACGCTACCTTTCCAGGTAAACCTATCATCTCAGGCCCAGCGTGCAGTCTGCCATGAGCTCTCACCAGCAATACCCCCGGCTGCCTCTCCATTCTCTGCTTTACCCTAATGTCTCTCCCTAGCACCACCCCTGCTGCTTACACCCTATACGTTAGGGAACCTGAGCGACCCTTTGTGTTATCTGTCGTGTGACGTTACTTCACTGACTAAAGCCCCGAGATGACTTCCCAGGACTTTTCTGGAATATCTCATCAACAGCCCCATCTGCGTCCCTCCCCCTCACGCCTCCTGCCACAGCCACGCTCCCTCTGGGAAAGGCCGGCTCCCACGTCAGGGCCCTTGCTGTCCCTACTACCTGAAACACCAGAACACTCTTCCGCTGCTGTCTGCACGGCCTACCCCTCAGGTCTCTGCTCAACTGTCACCTCCTCAAATGGCCTCCACTCCACTTAACACAGCCACACGTGCCCTGGCTGCCCTCTCCATTCCTCCGGCCCTTGTTTCCTTTCTGTCCACAGCACTTCTCTCTTCCGCCGCACTACACGCGTGGTTTACCCACGAGAGAATGAGATCTCTTGGACCTTCAAGTAGCCTTTTTATTACTCATCAACCTATGCTCACCTCCCACAACGAGGCCTGGCACACATCAGACGGGAGAACGGCTCAGCCTAAGAGTGGGGATGCGAGGGGCGGCCGAAGGTCCCTAGGCCTGAGTCGCGAGACCCGCGGGGTTTTGCTTACACCCGGCCCGTGGGAGGCGCTCCGCTCACCTGGCCGAGGGGCTCCCGCCTGGCCCGTTCGGGCTCCGCGCGGCTCTGCGCGCCGCTTGCGTCTCGGCTTCGGGGGCTCCTTCGGGCTCGGATTCGGACTCAGAGTCAAAGCCCGAGGCCAGAAACTCGTCCACCGTCAACTCGGCCAGGTGCCTGCGGGTCACGACGCCCGAGTCACGACTCCCGCCCGCCCGGTGCGCCCCAGCCCCGCTGCCCCAGGTACACGAAGAGGCGCGCGAGGAGCCTCTTCAGACGTAAGCACCCGCTGGGAAGCCGAGTCGGACGCCAGATCCTCAACTCACCGCTTGCGGTTCCGCGCCACCGCCATGACGGCCAGCCTGCAGCGTGCGCCCCACTTCCGGCCCCAGAATGCCGCGCGCTAGGCGCTCCTCCTCCGGCCCGCCCCGCCCCGCCCCGCCGCGCCCGCCGGCTGGCTCTAGGGTTCTCCAACCGCGGCTCCGGCGGCATGCGAGCGGGAGGGCACGTTCACATCCTCTGTGCTGCGGGCAGCGCTAGGGCTTCCGAGTGGCTCGCGGGATGCGGGTTCCTGACGCAGGCCTGGTTTAGTCACGGCTCCCGCACGCATCCGCTGAGTGCCGGGTTGCAGAACCTGAGCACCAGGCAGCACGTGCCGCTCGTCGTCTGGGTCCTCTTGCGTGAGACGCAGAGATAACACTACTGCCCCCGGGGAAGACCGGGCCTGGGGCCCCCTCGCCCAGTCTGACCACAGCCTACCCAGGGCTCCGTAAACACATGCCTGTGAGGCTGTCAACGCATCGAAAACGGACAAAACGCCATCGACAGAGAGGACTCCTATACAGAGGGCTCTTGCAAATCAATAATAAAAGCCAACACTAGTAGGAAAAACAAGCCAAAATAGAAACCACGATGCTCTAGATGCGCAGTTCGCCTAAAGATAAATGATGCCCTGATGGCCATGTCGGCATCGCGCTGATCAAAGGAGGATCAGACCCATGAGAGTGTTTGCATTTCACTCGACAGTCCCACAGCACCTGTGCTCCCGAAGTGGGGGGAGGCACTGTTACTGAAGCCAGTTTGGCCACATCTACCTGAAAGTACTATGCCTCATACTGCAGCCCTGCCACTTCTCATTCTTCTAGGAATTCACCTACAAACACATCTGCCTCGGTCCACAACACGGGGCTGGGCAGAGACAGGCCACTTTGGGATCAGCCAGGTGGTGCAAAGGTCCAGAGGCTGGAAGGATGCCTGGGGGAAGGAGGGAGGTGGAGGGGCCAGCCTATGCCCTCTTCCTGCGCCCAGCCGCCTAAGGGCCAGGGTCCTCGGGCCTGAACGGCCAGACCCCACTACACTGGACCCCACAGCCCGCGGGGCGCCGGCGAGGCTCCAGTCAGGACCCAGCCACCCCCGCCCCGTCAACCAAAGCCCAGCTCAAGGCCTGGTACTTGTACGAGGGTGGGGTGGAGGGCTTCTTGAATGAGTTAGCGGGGGCGGTAGGTCCGGGAAACTTCTTGAAGGTGAGCGGCAGAGGGGACCGGGGGCTTCCTGGAGGAAGAGGCAGGCGGGGCGCCGGGACCTAGAGAGGATTCGTGTCCTACGTTGCGAGCCCCAAGCCGCAGGGGAGCGCGGGAGGCGGGGCGGGCGGCGCCGAGAAACAGCGGCTGCGGGCAAGCGGCGGGAGCCAGAGACGCTGAGCTGGCCGCCGCTGCCTCCGCCGAGCAGCCCTCCAGCGGTCCGTGTTTCCGTTAGTCTGTGCGTCCTCCGCGGATCGGCGGCGAGTCCCGCGGCCGAGCCCATGCAGCCCCGCAGCGAGCGCCCGGCCGGCAGGACGCAAAGCCCGGAGCACGGTAGCCCGGGGCCCGGGCCCGAGGCGCCGCCGCCGCTCCCGCCGCCGCAGCCTCCGGCGTGAGTGGGCCGGGGGCTGAATGGGTCCGGGAAGGATGGAGGGAGGGGCGCGCGCTGGCAGGCCGCCGGGAGGGTCGGCCTCAGCGCCCGGCAGGCTCGGGCCGCCCTTGGTGAGTCCAACCCGCCTCCCTCCGTCTATCCGCGCACACAGGGAACGCGGAGCAGGGTGTCCGGAGGTGGCTTCAGAGGCTGTCCCCTCCCGCCGCCCTTGAATCCTGGCTGTGTGGCTCAGAGACTCGAGTGGCTGGTCTGCAGAATGGGGTGGGGGTGTGGGGGCGGGGCCGCTCGGGAGGGTCAAGTGAGGTCACGCCTGCTGGTGGGCCCAGGGGTCCGCTTCAGAGCCGCCTGACAGCACTGACTAGTCTCACTTCGTGCTCTTCCTGTGTACCAGCTGGTGCTGAGGACACCGGACTCCGCTGGGGGCAGGCACGGAAAGGGTGGCCCGCGATGGACAGAGGGAGCCTAGTTCTTTTGAGAGTCGCAGGCAGAGGGGGCGCTGGGGCCGCTTGGGGTATGGTGCTGGGGGTGGGCTGCGGAGGAAGCCGCACAGGCTCAACAGTCAATCTCTTGCTGGCAGAAGGTGCAAGCGGAGTCTTGCTGGACTCCGGGATGGGCTCCTGGAGGTGAGGGAGCCGAGGGGGCGGAGCCTCGGCGGCAGGGGCGGTCCTTGATGGGCTCCAGGTGTGGTCTGCTGGGGAAGGGGTGGCCTCCTGGGTGCGTTAGGCCCCGCCCAGAGTCTCAGGGGCAGGTGAGCAGCTCCCTGCAGATGCATCTGACCTGACACTGCCTCTGCAGCCCCGAGGTGGAGCGGGCGCGGACCCGGCAGGCCAGGTCCACGGCCCCCATGGAGGGTGCGGTGCAGCTGCTGAGCCGCGAGGGCCACACTGTGTCCCACAATTCCAAGCGGCACTACCACGATGCCTTTGTGGCCATGAGCCGCATGCGGCAGCGAGGCCTCCTGTGTGACATCGTCCTGCACGTGGCCGCCAAGGAGATCCGAGCGCACAAGGTGGTGTTGGCCTCCTGCAGCCCTTACTTCCACGCCATGTTCACAAGCAAGTACTGCCCCATCTAGCCTGGGCACTGGGGGTGGGGGGCGGGGGGCTCTGCAGACCTCCCAGGGCGGGACTGGCTTGACCCGCTGTCCCCACAGATGAGATGAGTGAGAGCCGCCAGACACATGTAACGTTGCATGACATCGACCCTCAGGCCTTGGACCAGCTAGTGCAGTTTGCCTACACGGCCGAGATCGTGGTGGGTGAAGGTAATGTTCAGGTGAGCCCCTCACCCCTCACGTCCAGCACCCACCGCCTCCTGTCTCAGCGCTCCCCTCACCCCAGCGTCCCCTGTGCCTCCGGCCCCCATGCCCTCAGTTCCTCACATCCTGTTTCTGTCCTTGCCTTCGGCCCTCTCTCCCACCTCGCCCCACAGACTCTGCTTCCAGCCGCCAGCCTTCTGCAGCTGAACGGCGTCCGCGACGCCTGCTGCAAGTTCCTGCTGAGCCAGCTGGACCCCTCCAACTGCCTGGGCATCCGGGGCTTTGCCGACTCACACTCGTGCAGTGACCTGCTGAAGGCGGCACACAGGTACGTGCTGCAGCACTTCGTGGACGTGGCCAAGACCGAGGAGTTCATGCTGCTGCCGCTGAAGCAGGTAACGGGCCAGCTGGGCACAGCCTGGGCCCTGACATGGCCCCTGGGCCCCCCTCCTGTGTTCCCAGCCTCTGACCCACGTTCCAGCCCCACCACCCATCCCTGCCCCCACACACGCCCATCTTTTGACCCCACCCAAGCCTTCACTGTCAACTGCTGAGCACATGCCTGCCTGCAACCCTAGTCCATGGCTCCGAGTCCCCAGGGCTGCTCTGGGCTCAGGTCCCCAGGAACCTGGATCTGTGGCTCCTGACCCTGCTTGGCCCCTCCTCAAAGGAACACTGGGCCCCCCCCCCCGTTGGACGCCCCCTCCCAGACACCTTCAGGGCTCTATGGGTCCCCAAGACCTGCTCCAGATCTCAGATCTGAGGGTCCCCACCCCCAGGTGCTGGAACTGGTCTCTAGCGACAGCCTGAACGTGCCTTCGGAGGAGGATGTCTACCGTGCCGTCCTGAGCTGGGTGAAGCACGATGTGGATGCTCGGAGGCAGCACGTCCCACGGGTGAGGCCCGCCCCTAGAGGGGGGCGGGGCACTGTATCCAGGAGAGGAGGCAGCGGCTGAGGTCCTGGATGTGCCTGGGCTCCTCTGTGCCCAGGCACAGCACGGGAGTGATGCAAGCACATGTCCCCCGAAGGGCCCAGCATACAGGTGGACAGTTGTCTGAGGGGGGCTCAGGGCTGGGGCCAGGTGTGCCCACAGGTCCTACCTGCTACCTAACTGACGCCACTGCACCCCAGCTGATGAAGTGTGTCCGTCTGCCCCTGCTGAGCCGGGACTTCCTGCTGGGCCACGTGGATGCCGAGAGCCTGGTGAGGCACCACCCTGACTGCAAGGATCTGCTCATCGAGGCGCTCAAGTTCCACCTGCTGCCAGAGCAGAGAGGCGTCCTAGGCAGTAGCCGGACGCGGCCCCGGCACTGTGAGGGCGCAGGCCCTGTGCTCTTTGCCGTTGGTATGCCCACCTGCCTGGCCCCCCACTCCTCTGCCCTGAGTCTTCTGCCCACAAGCCCAGCGCCAGCCCCACCCCTCACCCCACGCTGGTCACATTCTGCATCCTCCCTACGCCTGCTCCTCCATCCCACTGTGGAAGACCCTGTGTGGTGTGACCTACTCACAAATCCCCATCCCTACCCTCAGAGCCCCAGATGCTCAACCTTGAGCTATGCCAGAGCCCCCAGCCCATGGCCTTTCTGGGCCCTCATCCTGCCCCATCACCTCCTCTTCCCTAGGTGGTGGGAGTCTGTTCGCCATCCACGGGGACTGTGAAGCCTATGACACGCGAACCGACCGCTGGCACGTGGTGGCCTCCATGTCCACACGCAGAGCCCGGGTGGGCGTGGCAGCGGTGGGGAACCGGCTGTATGCCGTGGGCGGGTAAGCGTGGAGGCTGCTCTCTGGTGGGGCGTGGCGTATGCCCACCGGGCCAGACATGACTGGCATTGGACCCCTCCCCTAGTTACGATGGGACTTCAGACCTGGCCACCGTAGAGTCCTACGACCCCGTGACCAATGCCTGGCAGCCCGAGGTTTCCATGGGGACGAGGCGCAGCTGTCTGGGTGTGGCTGCCCTGCACGGGCTCCTGTATGCAGCCGGGGGCTACGACGGGGCCTCCTGCCTCAACAGGTAGTAGCCTTCTGCCCTGGGCTTGGCAGCAGCTATGGCCGCATCAGGACTACAAAGGCCATCCCTTGAGGGGAACAAAGAGGGACCCCGCCTCACTCGTTTGTTCTAGCCCACCTGCCCCTCCTTTTCCTCTCTGGGGTCTTCCCCACTAGTCCAGGGACTGGGCCCAAGTGGACACTTACCTATGATCACCCAGGCAGCCAGGGGCCCTGTGCATCCCGCAGGCCTGCCTCCTGCTCCAGTGGGACTCTGGGGTCCGTCTCAGTTACTTCCCAGCACAGGATTTGAGTCATTCCCCAGGGGAAGGCAAGTCCTCATCTACCACTGCCTGAGGTCAGCGGTGGTCCTGGTGTCCACAGTGCCGAGCGCTATGACCCCCTGACGGGAACATGGACGTCTGTCGCCGCCATGAGCACCCGGAGGCGATATGTTCGTGTGGCCATGCTTGGTGGGTGACAGAGCTTGCTTGGTGTAGTGCCCACCCCTACCTGCCCCCACCCCGGAGACCCCACACAGCAGGCGCACCATGGGCATGTTGACCCCTGCAGATGGGAACCTGTACGCCGTGGGCGGTTACGACAGCTCATCACATCTGGCCACTGTGGAGAAGTATGAGCCCCAGGTGCGAAATGCCCCAATCCCATGAATCCCCCTTCCCAAGGGCTGACTGAGGTCATCACTCTCACCACCCACATCCCCCAGAGCGTCAGCCCTTTAGGTCCCACCCCTGTCCCACAGACACCACCCTGGAGCAGGGGTCTGCACAGGAGGTGGAGGGGGGCCGGGTGATGGGTCTGCCCCCAGCGGGTCCCCTCGAACACAGGTGAATGTGTGGACGCCAGTGGCCTCCATGCTCAGCCGGCGCAGCTCAGCCGGTGTGGCAGTGCTGGAGGGGGCTCTCTACGTGGCCGGTGGCAATGATGGCACCAGTTGCCTCAACTCTGTGGAAAGATACAGCCCCAAGGCCGGTGCCTGGGAGAGTGTGGCCCCCATGACCATCCGAAGGTGCGCTGTCCCCCAGCCCACAGACTGGGAGTGTCCCCCTCTCACCACCACAGCGGGTTTGCCCCCCTCACAGACTGACAGATGTGTCCCATGGCCTCACCCCTGCATGGTGTTACCCCCACCCATGCTCTCCTGGCTTGTGCTCCTCCCGAGAGGTTCCAGGCAGCCCCACCCCTGGGGCTCCTACCTTGGCCCTCTGGCCACACCCCCAGGGTTCCTCCCATGCCCCTCCCCCCCGTGGCTCCACCTCACGGGCTCTTGACCGCCTGCCCCGCCCCCAGGAGCACTCATGACCTGGTGGCCATGGACGGCTGGCTGTATGCTGTGGGGGGCAACGATGGCAGTTCCAGCCTCAATTCCATCGAAAAGTACAACCCGAGGACCAACAAGTGGGTGGCCGCGTCCTGCATGTTCACGCGGCGCAGCAGCGTGGGCGTGGCGGTGCTCGAGCTGCTTAACTTCCCGCCGCCCTCCTCGCCCACGCTGTCCGTGTCTTCCACCAGCCTCTGACCCCCGGCGCAGACTGCACAGAGGCCGGACCTTTCGGCCTCCCACATGCCTTAAGCCCCACAGAGGGCCCCAGCGCCTCCCTCCCCTCGACCAGTGTGTCCGGGGTGGGTTCCTCGGCCCCCGCCGGGGATGTCCTGCACCATCTGTCCACGTCTCTGTGTGTTGAGGCCGCCCATTTTAGTGTTCATTCCTCTGTTCATTTATGTGTGTACCGTTTATTTATTCAGTATTTATTGATCGATGAGCAGCGCTGCAGCTACCAGTTTATACGTTTACTCTGGAAGTGTCCTGTGTGGCTTGGACCAAGCTGCCCTCCTGGTGTCCTCCCACCACCCTGGGGGCACCAGGGAGTGATGGGGGTGGACACTTTCATTGTCCGTGGGGCAGGGCCTACTCAGACTCAGCCGACCTGGAGGGACCAACGGGCAAATGCAGAGCAGACCGCTGGGGTAGGGGGGCTTCTGAGCAGGTGCAGACCCCCAGCCTTCGCTTTGCACACCACCCTTGCCTCACCAGGCCAGGCACCTTCTCGAAGAGGGCATGAAGGGGGCTTCCTACCTGTGAGTGTGGTGTCTTTTCTGGGTCCTGCACTGAGCTGGGCACACATGCGTGCCACAGACCCCTCACAGCAATATGAACCAACTTGAACAATAAACACATCTCTTGGGCTCTAGGCTTGAGTCTGAGCACCGATTTCTGCCTTTTGGGGTCCTGTCTGGGGTGACTGGGAGAGTCTGGGGGGTGAGTGTACAGCTGGGCTCAGGCACTGTGTTGGCATCTGGGGGCACCGTCTCATCCAGCTGGGGCAAGGCTCTGATATCCTGGAGGAGTGCCTGACCATGAGCATGGTTGCGGCCAGCATGGTCCTGAGAGGCCCCCATGGCCCCTGTCTCACACCAGACTCATGAGAGGGACATGGGTGGCATTTCCCCTACCTCACCGTGACTGTCCTAGATGCACCTGGGATGGTTGTGGTCTCCTTCTTGGACTCTGGTTAAGCCTCGGGGACCCTCACCTTGGCCCAGGGTGAGGGTTGGGCCACGGTAGGAGAGGAGGGTGGGGGAGGGTCCTGGCTTCCCCATCCCCGTGTTGCAAACTCTTGCTTCAGCGCTGACAGCAAGCACATGCCCCCTTACAGTCACTGGTGACTCAGAGACTGGCATTTGGGTGGAAACAGGATGTGTGCTTTCACGAGGGAGAGAGGGAGGGGCTCGAAGGGGGTCCCTAGGCTCACAGAACTCCAGCCCCAGGCACCCCAGCCTACGTGCAGATGCAGGCAGGTCACACACTCACAGGCCAGGCCTTTGAGGCCCCCTCCTGTACATAATGGAGGCTGAGGTGGGGGCTCTTGGCTCGGCCAGTGGGGAAGCCCCCAGCCCCACCCCAGCTGGCCTGCTCACTGGGGGACCCAGGGCAGGGAACTGAAAGGCTCGTGCTCAGGTAGGGCAGGTCCCTCCCAGAAAGGCTCCACCCTCCCCCGGCCCTTGGGCACCGGGTAAGGCGTTGCACAGCCCGCCCCCGGGAGGTGGGGACAGGAGGCTTGGGACAGGGACCCAGACTTCAAACCTGCTCAGCTCGGGTGAGCCACGATTGAGACCCATGGGGAACAACCACTGCGTCCCTCAGGCTCCTAAGAGGCTCCGGGCTTCCTTCTCCAGAAAGTTGTCGCTGAGGGGAAATAGGTGAGGGGGGCGGGCGCCGGCGCGGGTGCGGACGCGATGCTGGGTCACAGGTTTGCCCTCAACCTGCCTTCGGAGCCAGGCTGTGAGTCCCCCATTCCCTTGTCCCCAGAGAGGATGGCTCAAGGAAGCTGGCTGGCCTGTTCGGCACGGAGGCCAGTCCTGACGGGGACACCACGGCCGACAAGATCTTCCACTACATCCCGGGGTCGGTGAGTGGCGGGTGGGCGTGTCCCCGCGTGAGTGCGGGCCGCGCAGGGGCGCGAGGGCGGCGTGGTCTCAGGGTCTCCCAGGTCAGCCTAGGAATCACATCCAGAATAAGGTGAGGAAGTAGACAGAGCCCCACCCTCCGGAGCTCATCTGGCCGAAAGTCTGGCGGAGAGCGAAACTGAGACCCGACTGAGTCAGTGGCTGAGCGAGCACCGGGCGGGCAGGTGCGGGCGGGGCCTCCGGAGCCTCTGCTGCCCCAGGGCCACTGTGGCCAGGACGCCAGCCCTGGTGTCTGCCTGCCCCTGGACTGGGCAGCATGTCCAGGCATATTCGGTTGGATCAAGCACAGGTATCTGAGCTGTTGCTGTGTGTGCTGGGGTGTCATGCTGGTGTTGTGGCTGTGAACCACCCTCCACCCCCCTCTTGACTCTGATTAAGGGGCTTGAGGCAAGCCGTGAGCCAACCTGTCACCTACTCCAAGCCTCAGTTTCTCCCAGAGGGTGTCTCCTAGCACCCACCACTGCCTCCTCCCATAGCAACACCCGGTATCCCCCTGGCCAAGGCCACATGCAAAGCACACCTGGGGCACCTCTGAGCTGAAAATACACCCCCACCCCCAGCTCCTGTGGGGCTAAGAGTTAGTGAGGGGGAGAAACACCACCCTTTTCCCCAGTAGGGCTGGCATTGGGTTGAGGCTCTGCTCTGCTCAGTGCGGAGGCCCCTGGATGTAAGGGAAATGACCCCCCAGTTTCTTACTCCAGGAGCATCTGGGAGAGGATAGGGAACAAGGAACGTGTGTGACTGTGCCAAGGGCTTGGGCCAGGGCGCCCCTCTGCAGTCCTCAGTCCTCACACTGTCCCTTACAGGCCCAGCAGCTGGTATGGGGAGCCCACCTTTCCAGCTGTTCCCATCAGGCTAGGAAGCCCTGGGCCTGGCCCCTCCCTTCTCTCTGAGGTCCCAGCACTCCCCGTGGCAAGTGCTGGCTTCAGAAACCATGCTCAGAGGAATGGACAGGCCACTTGTGTCCAGGGCTCGGTTGGGCAGGGATGAGGTCCCTCTGAGTGGCCACATGTCAGACCTCAGCTCCCTCTGTTCAGGCCCAGGACATACCCTATGACCCTGGTGGAATCCCTTGAGGGGTGTGGTCCTCTCTTGCCAGGACATGGTGGCTGGAGAGGGGACCAGGAATGGAGCCCTGGAGAAGCCAGTTCTTGGGCCCTGCCCCGTGGTGGGTTCTGCACCTACACAGAGCCGGCCCTGCCACAGCTCTGAGCCAACTCCTCCCTGGGCCCTAAGGCTGAGCCTGGCCCACAGGGCCAGCAGCATGGTCCTTCCTGCTTCGTGGCCTATTTTTCATGGGTCCCATCCCGGCGTCATTCCCTGCACTGGGTGTGGGTGCAGGAGGCCCCACCTAGAGGCAGGGGGCCGGGAAGCTGTGCGTCTGTGCACATTCCTGGGCTTATTCAAGGGGCGGCTCAGCTTGGCCTGGCACAGCAGTCCCTGAGGCAGCCCCTGCCAGCTCCCAAAGGGGACATGGCCCCCTCCCCAACTCAGCCCTGAGCCCCTGGACGGAACTCAGCCCCTCCAGCACCAGGTAACGCCCATCCCTGTCTACTTAGAATCTGATATCAAGCTCCCGTTTATAGAGGACTCTCTGTGTGCCAGGATTGGCTAAGTGTTTGTGGGCAGCGACCCTCCCGCCCTGCAGCAGACAGGCATTGAACCCCCAGCACATCCCAGTCCTGTCCCGGCACTGGGGACACAGTGGTGGGCAAAACAGGCAAAGACCCTGTTCTTATGGTGTTGTCATCCCTGTGACAGAGCCAGATGACAAGACAAATAAGTAAAAGATATATTAAGTAAGATGTGGCTAAAAGAAAAGTAGGGAAGGTGTGCAGAGGAGTCAGGGGAGGTTGGCATGTGAAGAGGGTACCTTGATGGGACCTCATGGAGGAGGCAACGTCTGAGCCAAGCCTTGAAGGAGGTGTGAAGAGCAAGGCTGAGGGTTCAGGCAGAGGCAACAGCAAGTGCAAAGGCCCCGAGACAGGCGTGTGTCTGATGAGAGGGGAGGGGGCAGATCACAGAGGACCCCTTGGGCCACTGCCAAGAGCTTGGCCTTCACTTAGTGAGAGTGGGGCACACAATGGGTGCTGAAGTGGCCCGAGCTCGCAGGAGCTGACCCAATGCCTCTCTTCCCAGCTCCACACTCGCTCACATTATGTTGGTTCCTTGAAATGGGCCACAGCAGGAGGATGCACACCATGGAGATTGGCAAACGCTATAAATCAACCACCCCCTTTTTAGAATGAAGTATAAACACTTACCAACCAACCGTGGAGGTACAGGAGGGTTTTGAGCCTCGTCTCACTCAGACATCCAAAACCCCTGTGACCAACAAGTCTTGGGAGGTTGAGTAGCTAAAACAAGGGTACACAGCTTAGGAAATAGTGAGGATAAGATAAGGGTTGAATCTCCGTTAAGTGCAAACATCATTGTCTTCTCCGATAGACCACGCAATTCTCTGACTCTCCGTGGGGCTGTGAGTGTGTGTGTGTGTGTGTGTGTGTGTGTGTGTGTGTGTGTGTGTTCTGCCTCTATTTCCACGTGAGGAGGCTGTGAGTGTGTGCAGGCCTCTGTACATACGTGTGTCCCTAATCTATGCACTGGGTGACTGTGGGTGTGTGTTTGCGGGCTGGGGCTCAGGCCCCCTCCCCTGAACTCTGTTCCCCCCAGGACCTCCCAGGCCTGGAGAGGCAGCGAGACCCCTCGGAGCAGCCATTCCTTAGTGTGTTCAAGAGGGGCCGGCGGAGGGTGCCCGTGAGGAACCTGGGCAGCGTCGTGCACTACGCCAAGGTCCAACTGAGATTCCAGCACAGCCAGGTGCGCACCAGGTGGGTGCGGTGCTGGGGCCCGGCCCACGGCCTGCCCCCAGCCCCTCAGACCGGCGGCCCTGCTCTCCCCCAGGACATCAGCGACTGCTATCTGGAGCTCTTCCCCTCCCACCTCTACTTCCAGGCCCACGGCTCTGAAGGACTCACGTTCCAGGTGAGGGAAATGGGTCGAGGGTGAGACGAGGGGGAGAGGGAGAAAGCCCCAGGGGAGGTAGTGGCCGTTCCCACTGCGGTCCCACAGCCCTCCCCTCTTGGCTGTGCTCTGGCAGGGGCTGTTACCACTGATGGAGCTGAGTATCTGCCCACTGGAGGGGTCCAGGGAGCATGCCTTCCAGATTACAGGTGTGTGGGGGCGTGAGCGGTCCCAGCCCCAGGAGGGCGAGAGGCTAGGGCTGCTCCATTACCTTGGCCTCTGGCCGGGCCCCAGGACACTGACTGGCAAGACCATGAGTGAGTTGAGGGGCCCTGCCTTTTCCTCCAATGGGTCCATGGGCAAGTGCCAGGCTGGAGTGGAGGACAGCAGTTTGGGGAGCTTCCAGAGGTCCCAGACAGCCCTGTAAGCTCCTCCAGACTCCAGCCCTGGGGTCCACATAGGGCCCTGGGGAGAGGCCTTCCCCGTGGGCTGCTTGCCCAGCCCGCTCTGCCCCTCCACCCATAGGCCCACTTCCCGCCCCTCTCCTGGTGCTCTGCTCCAGCCAGGCTGAGCTGGACCGCTGGCTGTACCATCTGGAAAAGCAGATGGCCCTCGCGGGAGGCCTGCGGCGCTGCAACTCGGCACCCCCACAGGTCAGTGCCAGCGACTCCCACACCCCTTTCCAATCCCCCTCCTCTGCCTGCCCTGACACCCCTTTACCAGGGCCCCCCTGAGGATGAGCTCCCCTGGACTCTGCAGCGCAGGCTGACCCGGCTGCGGACAGGATCAGGGCGCCAAACGGTGGGCAGTGCCATCTGTGCCTCAAGGGTCAAGCTGCAGCATTTGCCATCACAGGTGGGTAGGGGACACAGGGGTGAGGAGATGGGGGTGAGGAGATGGTGGGCGTGTTAGGAGACGGGGGAGGGGCAGATGCAGCAGGTGGGGCCAGGCCCTTGGTATCCGCATGGAGACCACACTCTGCCCTTTGACCCCCTCTCAGGAGCAGTGGGACCGGCTGCTGGTTTTGTACCCGACTTCCCTGGCCATATTCTCTGAGGAAGCTGACGTGCTTTGTTTTAAGGTGGGTCCCTCCCCTCTGTGGGCCCGCCCCAGGGAGGCGCCCTGTGTGTGGGGGTGGGAGGGGGCAGCAGCTCAGGAGGAACCTGTATTTCGGGCCTGTTGGGACAGAGCGTGCTGCGGGCCCCACCCACCCAGCCTGCTGCCCTGGTCAGTCTGGTCTGCGCTCTGATGTGGGCGAGGAGGGGCCCCTACATGGGCTCCTCACATCGTCATAGAGGGTCTTCAGCCACCATCACCTGGGACGATCATGGTCTTCAGTTGCTCAGAAACACACATGGGGCTTCCCCTCAGGCCCCCGCAACACAACACCCTTCCCCCAGTCTTAGCAGGTGACCGAGGGGATCAGTCCCCTTAAGCACCCATCTGTGTCTGCCTTTGGCTGATGAAGGTCCCACGCAGGGCAGACAAGGGAGCACCTGGCCTCCCTCGGGGGTGTCGGCCTTGGCCCTGCCTGGCCCTTGGCCCAGGCAGAGTCCCAGGGCTGCCCCCAGACCCAGGACTCCCCTCTTTTGCTGCCCCCGCAGGGGGAGCTCCCACTGGGCGCCATCAACATCAACCTGGAGGAGAAGGAGAAACAGATCCGCTCTTTCCTGATTGAAGGTGTGGCGGCCAGGCCTGGGACGGGGCGCTTGAGCATGGAGGGTGCCCCAGCCTTTGGTGGGGCCCCTCACGGTGTCTGTGTGCCAGGCCGCCTCATCAATACCATCCGTGTGGTGTGCGCCAGCTACGAGGACTATAGCCACTGGCTACTCTGCCTGCAGACGGTCTGCCGCAGGGAAGGGGCCCCCCTACAGCCCGGCCCTGAGGGCTTCCCGGGGCTACGGGTGCCCACCCAGGTGAGGGGTCGACAGAGGGAGAGGCTGCCCACAGCTCAGGTCCTGGGCAGTGGTCAAAACAGGGCAGAAGGGTGGGGCTGAGCATGGGTAAGTGGGGAGAGGGGTCCCACCATCGCCATCTGGCTTACCCACCCCTGGCTGCCCAGGCCCTGGGCAGTGGCCGAGGCTCACTCTCCTCAGATGGACGGACCAGCTGGGACTCGGGGTACCCAGCACCCCCCTCCACCCGCACCAGCCACTCCCTCCCTGAGTCCTCAGTGCCGTCCACCGCAGGCTGCCCTACCCAGCCTGCACCTGTGAGTATCAGGGGGGCACGGGCAGGGGAGAGAGGCAAGGGGCCATGAGGCGAGTTAGTATTGGGAAGCCTGTGTCTGCATGGTACCCATCCCAAGAGGAATTCTAGCTGCTCAGGGGAAGGGATTCAGATGGGAGGAAGCTCTGTGCATCCTCAGGGATGTGTGGTAGAGGGCCCCGGAGAACCTTCTGGAAGGTCATTGGTCCCCACAGGACCAGACCAACTCTGGCTGTACCGGCATGGGTGGGCCGAAGGCAGAGCTGAGACTAGGCGGCAGCACTCGGTCACCCAGGAGCAAGGCCCGGAGTGAGGGGCCCAGCCCAGCGACCCCACTGCACCTGGACCTGACCAAGGTGGGCCCAGCATACTGACCCCAGCACCGGGCCTAGCTGTCCCTCTGCCCTCTACCTCCCTGGCCTCTGCCTCTTAGGCCTCTGTGATCCTGGAGCTACACAGAGGCCTCTTTCATGGAGAAGGGAGGACACGGGCGTCTGGCAGCCCCAGGAACCCCTTCTCTTCTGCCTCTTGCCTGCAGCTGAGCAGGCTGAGCCTGGAGGGTGGCCCCGAGGCCCCAGACCACACTCTGGAGACACCACACTCTCCTCTCTATGCCGACCCCTACACTCCACCTGCCAACTCCCACCACAAGATCACAGACGTCCGGGGCCTGGATGAGGTCAGTACCCTGTTGGTGACAGACATGTGCCCACAACCTGTGGTCTGCTTGGGCCATGAGAGACTAAGGGGCTTTGTGGGGCAGGGGTCTCAGCTCCACAGAGGCCCCAGCCCAGGGCCCCCAGTCAACAATGCTTTCCTGGCAGTTCCTCAGTGCAGTGCAGAGCTCACTTGGACCCGAGCCCCCAAGCCCATTCCCTTCGGTCCCCGTGTCTGTGCCTGTCTCCGACCCCAGCTCCAGACCCTCCGGCCACCACTTGCCTTCCAAGAAGGGGGCCCAGCAGCCCCGAGCCTCTCAGCGGTCCCGGGGCTCTGCCAAGGGCCGTGGGCCCCGGCCCCCAAACTCCCCTCAGCTCGTGAGTAACAGCCCCCACCCTGGGTAAGGGGTTCTGTGGGGAGGGGAAATGGTGTGGGGCCTCCTGGGACCCTGAGGGAACAGGAGAGACGGAGGCAGGGGACAATGGAGCAGTGAAGACCAAGAACAAGGGGCAGTGGCAAGAGGGGGCAGCAGGGAGAGGGGAGGACCCTGAAGAAAACATGGGGTGGAATCTAGCAGTTCATGGTCTGGTCCCCAAGCCCCCTTCCCAGAGGCTTCGCTCTCACGCTTGTGTTTGGGGTCTCCAGGTCGCCCCTGCAAGGGAGGTTTCATCCAGCCCCCTGCCGCCTCCCCCAGGTGAATGAGGGGCCCTGCCTCTTTCAGAGGGCGGGGGTGGGGAGCTCTGGGTGTTGCTTCCTGAAGTCACATGCACCTCTGCCCTTTCCACCAGATGGTGGTCCCCCCAGGAGCTACGACAACATCTGGGACAAGGCTGTGTCTCCCCCCAACCAGCGGTGGCCCCGTGGAGCAACCAAGGCTGAAGGGGGGCTCATCCAGTGGATCTGATGCGCAGGCTGCTTCTCAGGATCACCTGCCAGCGTGGACCCTGGAGGGGTCTGCAGCAAAGCCTGGGTTTTTCTTTGTGGGGCCGCCCCTATCCAATACCGAGTTAGGGTCTGACCCCAGCAGGATAGAGGGAGTCTCAAGAACCCTGAGTTCTGGGTCTTCTCAGCCCCATCCTGAGGATGCCATGGCCGGCGTGACTGGACCACAGATTGACTGGATGACTGGAGGGGCCAAACCGTGGCCTGCACCCAGGGAAAGACTGAGGGGGGACACTTGATGGGGGCTTCACCTGGGAGTGGGAGAACGGCACAGGGGTGAGGTCAGAGGGCTGAGAAAGTCAGGTTGGCGAATGAACGTCAGAGTACATGAGGTCAGAGGGCATGAGGTTAGAGGTCAGCAGGTCTGAGGCATCACAAGCAGAGGTGGGAGGGTTGCCTGGGCACCTGTGAGTGGGGCGAGGCTATTCCAGAAAGACTGACGAGAGTAAACAGGAAAGAGAAAGAGATTGTATTTGTGCTATGTCCACACATTCTTCACTCAGCAACCAGGAGGCGCCTGCCATCCCTGGGACCCTGTGCACCTAGCCTGGTGACCCCCTGCCCACCTTCCTGCCCCATCTCTAGCTCCTCTCAGCCCTGGGACAATCCCAGGTGTCCCATCCCCCCGCCTGATACCACTACCTTCTGCTGCACCCCTCGTCCAGGGCTCCCCAGAGGAGGGGCTCCAGGCTCTGCCCTGCAGACCCCCACCCTGCCAGGGCTGCCTTCCTACGAACCCTATAGATACCTGCTCATTGTCTCAGGCAGGAGGCAAGGAGGCCTTGGCCACAGGCCTTTGTAATTCAACGGCCAAAGAGGCCCACTTGTGCACAGGGCAGAGAGTCTCTGGGACCCCCTGCCCCAGAGTCGAGGCCACCCAGCCCCCTCACCCTTGCCCCCTGCTCAGATGTCCAGCTGGGGCCTTCCTGCTGCTGTGACACCCTCTAATTTCCAATGCCCCATCCTGCCACTTATCCCTTAACTAGATAACCAGATAAAATCAGACGCCCAGTTAGACCTGATTTCAGATATACCACAGATAATTTCTTCGTTTAAGTCCGATATTGCATGTCCGAAATTCCGATTTCGCTGGACGCCCCCTGTTTAGTTGCTAATCTGCCACCTTACTAACCGGCTCCCTGCTTGGCCCCCGTCACCGGCCTTCCAAATCTACCCTCCCAGGTGTGGAGCACAGCCCTGGCTTCGGCCTGGCCGGAGCCTCAGGTGGAGTCCAAGTGAGCCAAGACCAAGGACACTGGCTCCTTCCTAGATGCTGTGGAACACAAAGGTCAAAGGGCAAGGCCAGAGGGCAGCGCCTCATCCTGAGCACCGTGGCCGTTTCCTCATCTGGCGTCTTCCTGGGCCAAGCCTGGGTCCTAGGAGCTGGGGCTGGGGCTGGGGCGCCCCCGCCTCACCTGCCGGCGGAAGTAGCGGATGGCAGAGATGGTGCCAATGTTGGCCAGCAAGACTGAAAGAGAAGCATTGGGCCTCCTGAGTGCCAGCTCCCCGGCCTCGTCACCACCTCCTATCTGCTGGCACAGCGCTCAAAGGGCGGGAGGCGGCCAGTGGGGCGAGTGGTGGGTCAGCCACGGGAAGAGCAAGGTCAGGGAAGAAAGCTGTGCCCCCCAAGCACCCCTCAGCCCTGCTGGCCCAGCAGGTGAAAGACACGACACCACTGTCCTTTCGTTCGACTTCTGGGCACCAGTCCCCATCCCCCAGGGCCCCCAAACCTGTTTTCCAGGCGTCTGGGGTATGCAGGTCTGATGTTCTCACAGCCCAGGTGGCGAAGGCTACAAACACCAGGCACATGTCATTCTGGCTGAAGGTAAAGGCGGTGAGGGGACCCCGGGGCTCCCCTAGGAAAGAGAGGCAATACTCTGAGCGCCAGCTGCTCCACTCAGACATGGCTGTGGGGACACGGCTGACCTGGGACATGTCTGACCCGAGGCAAGTCTGTCCAGGGACATTTCTGACTGAGGACACATTTGTCCTGGGACCTGTCTAATCCAGACACGTCTATCCTGGACACATGTGTCTGGAGACACGTCTGTCTGGAGACATATCCATATTGGACACGTCTGACCTGGACACATCTGTCCAGGGACATATCTGTCCTGGGGACATGCCTGACCTGGGACATGACTGACCTGTAACACATCTGTCTGGGGACATGTCTGGGGACATGTCTGACCCAGGACATGTCTGACTTGTAACACATCTGTCTGGAGACACATTTATATTGGACATGTTTGTCCTGGGACACATCTGTTTGGAGACATGTCTGTCTGGGGACACATCTAATGCAAGACACATCTGTGTAGAGAAATATCTATACTGGACATGTCTGCCTTGGACACATCTGTCTGGGGACACGTCTATCTGGGGACACGTCTGACCTGGGACACACTTTCTGAGTCACATCTTCCCTTTGACAGCTCTGTCCCAAGACACAGGGCAGTGTGCGGCAGAGTTGAGTCAGGTCGGCTTGGCCCCATTTCCTGGTTTCTAAGGGATCTTCCAAAGAGCCCCAAGGCCTGCCCTGCTAGAGTCTGGGGCACTAGTGCCATCTGGGCCTGCACACGGGGGAGGGTCAATGCACAGCCAAACCCCGATGACCTGGCCTGAGCTTCCCCACCTGGACTGTGTCCTGGGATGGCCAGGAACTGCTTCTTCCTCTCCAGATCATCCCTGAGGCCCCCCCCACACTGGCTCATGACCCAGGGTCCTGGCCTGGCCCTCCCCCGTAGCCCTCCTGGCTGAGATCCCTGGACAGTGTGTTCCCAGGACCTGGACAGGCCATTCCCAGGGCCCACGTGACACGCACCTGCTTGCCTGACCACCAGGTCGAGCTGCTGTGCTGTGGCTTGGCTGGTCTCTGGGGGGGTGCCAGGCTCTACTCCCTGGGGGGCCAACCTAGGGAGCTCTGTGGCCTGCAGCTGGCGTAGGGCAGCCGGCCCCAGCAAGTCTCCCAGCCTGTCCTCCCCAAGGAAGTGTTCATAGGCCTCGGGGATGGAGATAGGCATGGGGTCTCCAGGCACAGGGGATAGTACGGGCTCGGCCTTCGGGGGTGGGGGTGGGGGTGGGGAGCGGCCTGTCCGGGGCCCAGACATCTGGGCTCGGCAGTCCCGGAAGAAAAACTCGCATACATCCGGCCACTGGACTTCGGCGGGGACCTGGCTGTCCTCTGCCGCCTCCTCAGCCTCTTCATCCTCTTCTGCGATAGTGTCACAGAAAAAGAACTCGTAGGCTTCTGGGAGGGTCACTGCAAAGCAGCTCCTGTACCCAGGCCCCCCAGAGGCAACGGATGGCGGGGGAGGCAGGTGCTTGAGGATCCGAGGCTGGGGGAGCCGGGGCCCGACTGCCACTGCGTCCCAAGCTCCAGGCCCCCCGCGGCCCCCAGCTGCTGTCCTGGGGGCTGAGGGCCAGGCTGTGGCTGGTGAGAGTGGGCCCGAGGCCTCCTCTGGCCCTGGCTCCTCGGGGCTGGGCATAGCCACGGAGAATCGCACTTTCTTCTTCTTGGGAGCTTGGACGGAGCCTGTGGGGGGCTCCCCCGAGTGGTTTCCAGGGGCACCTGCTGACGGCTCCCCTCTGGGCTTCTCTTGCTGGGCCCCTGAAGACGTGGCAGAGCTCAAATCCAGCTTTGCCGATGGGGCAACCTCTGCCTCTGCCATGTCAGCCTCAGTCTGGAGACTGAGGGCAAGTGTGGATGCGCCCACCTCACACTGGGCCTTTGAAACAGGTATACATGAATCCACCTCTGGCTTGACCACTGGGCCCAGCACAGGCAGGTCCACATCCAGTATAGGCTTGTGGGCAGGTGTAGACAGAGCCGTGTCATCCTGAGGCTTGAGGGCAGGTGTAGACAGAGCCATGTCAGCCTGGGGCTTGCGGGCAGGTGTAGACAGAGCCGTGTCAGCCTGGGGCTTGCGGGCAGGTGTAGACAGAGCCGTGTCAGCCTGAGGCTTGCGGGCAGGTGTAGACAGAGCCGTGTCAGCCTGGGGCTTGCGGGCAGGTGTAGACAGAGCCGTGTCAGCCTGGGGCTTGCGGGCAGGTGTAGACAGAGCCGAGTCAGCCTGAGGCTGGCAGGCAGGTGTAGACAGAGCCGTGTCTGACTTAGCCATTGAGACATCTGGACCAGCCTCCTGGGCAGGTCTGGACACAGTGTGTAGCTCAGCTCTAGGGGTCATTTTGAGTAGATCTGTACCTTGCTCAGTTGTAGACAGATCCAAGCCAGGCCGTTGCCCGGCCACCTGCTCATGGGTTCCTGCAGACTCCGGCCCCAGTTCGTCCTGCCTGGCTCCTGCTATCTGCTCTGCTGTCCCAGCCGAGAGACCCTTTCCTCTGGACCCAGCTGGGCCAAGGCCCTCCTCAGGCCTGGCCTCAGTGAGCCGTGGAGAGCCCGGCTGGGTGGGAGCTGAGCTGGCGGCTCCCGGGCGCCCACCCCCCTTGGCACCTGCGGTCCGCCTCTTCTTCCGGCTGGGGCTACGTGGTGGGGCTCCAGGGCTGCCAGGCGGCTTCTGGGGGGCAGTGCTACGGCCAGGGGACTCGGGGCTCCGAGGAGGCTCGCCAGGCACACTGGGGGCCGAGTCCCGTGGGGCTGGCCCCTGTAGAAGCCTCTGCATCTTGTCTCTGGAAGTCTCTGGCCCTCGCAGGGATGGGCTCTGGCCGGGAGGGGTGGCTCCAGGGCTGAGGGATGGCTGAGCTTCTGACGGTGCGGACGTGCTGGGCATCTGCTGACCTGCCCCCAGGGCCAGGACGGGCTCCTGCCAAGACCTGCTGACCAGCTGCTGTGTGGCCGCCTTGTCCTCCTCCTCCTCGAAGCCAGGCCAGCCACGCCCTCTGGGAGCCAGATGCCCCCCAAAAAGGGGCAGGGGCTCAGGAGGACTGCTGCCACTGCTGTCCCCTTGGTCAATGTCACTGGACAAGAGCTCATCCCCAGAGGCCAGGCCAGCCTGCAGGAGGCCACACTCCTCGGCAGCGGCCGAGAACTCAGCCCAGTCCTGGTCACTCAGATGGACGCTGTACTGGAAGTTTTCCATTTAGGGTCAGCAGAGGCACGTGAGCAGCAGAGCTCGGGGTCTTCAGGCACTGCCACCGCCCGCCTGCCCCCCGGGCACCCCCTCCTCCCTGGCTCGGACCTGGCACAGCAGCTCCATCCTGAAAGAAAGTAGAGCAGGGGGCTGAGAGGCGTCCTCCAAGTCAGAATATCCACAGCCCCATGTCCTCGTCTCCAGACTGACCCCAAATGGTGACTTTATGACATATTGTCACATTCTTCCCACAAAAGACGGCTCTAGATTAGAGAAGTGCTCTAAGAAATAGGGTCCTCATGTTTGAATTTCCATCCCCAGAAGCAACTTTCCTTCACATCTCCGAGTATTTTCTGTTCAGCTGGGCCAGCCTCACCCTCCAACTTTCCTCCAGAGTGGCCAAGCCCCTGTCAAGGACCACCTCCGGGGGCAGTTCCCCTGGCGGTGGTCAGCCGCACCTGTCCCACCATGCCCTCAGTGGCAGCTGGCCATGGGGGAGGGGCCACAGCATCCAGCAGGTGACCAGCCTTTGGCAATGACCTTCCTCTAGCCTTGGCTGGGACAGTCTGCCGGGCTTCCTCTGAGCTCACCAAGGTCACACTGGTGCTGGTCAGAGTGCACGCGGGTCATCAGGGAGAGCCTGGCTGTGCCCCTGCCTGGGCAGGAGGTCACAGAAAGAAGGGAGGCCCCTGACTCCCAGGGGCACCCTCAGGCCGTCAGGTCCGTGCCCCTGACCCAGGCCTGCCCAGCTAGCAAAGGCCCTTCCTCTGCCCCGTGTCGGTGAGCCCATTGAGCCTCTTACCTCTCAGCCCCTTGGGTGGGGTGAGGTGAGGGGGGGGCTGCCCTTTGGTCTTCGGTCACATACCACCAGACCCAGGGGGGTGGGAGGTCACTCTGGTCAGGCCAGTCCTGAATCAGAGATGCCTTGAGACCAGGGCACCGTGGCTTCCTGACCCTCTGAACTTCGCCCTCCTGTGTGGCTCTGGGGAATGTCCCTGTGGGGGCTGTCCCCTGTGGGGACCCCTTAGGACGGGAATGAGGGGCTGATCACGTCATACCTGGGACCCTGCTGCCAGCCGGGGCAGTGGAGCTGGACGTCCGAGCTGCCTGTCCCAGAGCGGCATGGTGCTGGGCTTATCGTGCAGGCCCCACCCCCACTGCCAAAAATACCCGTCCCAGCGTCACATGTCTCCTGCCAGTCATCAGGGTCCAGGCCGCAAATAGATGGCATTTGAGGGACCTCCAGCTACGTGAGGGACGCCTTCCTGGTCAGGCCCGATGCCGGCCAGAGAATGCTGACCAGCAGCCGGCAGCACGGGGCTCCTTCTCCAGGCTGAAGGTGGGCCTGCCCTTGTCTCCTGGCTGCAGCTGTCCTTTCAGTTAAAAGCGGCCCCACTGCTGTGGAAGCCCAGACCCCCACCTCTCCCATGCCCGCGCCTCCTAGCAGCCCCCTAAAACCAGTTCAGCCCTCTGGTCTTAGGGTCTTACCCTGATGCCTGTGGAACAGAGGGGGTTAGAGTGATGAGCTAGGAAATGACCGATTCTAGAATATTCCTAGAGGTCTTTGGAGGTGGGCCTCACAGACCCAGGAGCAGGGCTTAGATCTCCCTGGTCTGGCTTCAAGGGGCTCTCTGTCCCCTCCCTGGCAGCACTGCCCACCCTGCTGATGGGGCCTTGGGGACACATGGGGACATTGAAGGCTCTCAGTGGAGGGCACCCCAAGTGGGCATGGGCCCTGGGACTCTGGAGAGGGCTGGGAGGGTCAGAGGAGGAAAGTGGGTCAGTCCCCACCAGCATCCCCTCACCTAGGCTCCTGTGGACAGGACCCACAATGGGGGTGGCAGTGCAGGCTTTCACTCTAGGAAAGGGGGTCTGGTGCTGCCACCCCCAGGCGAACCAGTCGCCGAGAGGAGATGGGCAGGGGTGACATGGCCTCTGGCGTGGGCTGGAGAACAGCAGCCCCTCGAAGGCCCCCCAGAGCACTTTTCCAAAAACCCATCCACCCCAAGAGGGGGCCCCAGGAGGACCCTTCTTTCACAGTTAAGCTTGGTGAGACCCCGAGAGGGTAAGTGAATTGTGCACCGACAACCAGCTAGTGAGTGGCAGGGCTGGGTCCCAAAGTCCCTGCTCTTAGCAGTGTTCCAGGCCATCCTGACCTGACTTTGGGGCTGTGCTGCCCATCCCCGGGCAGGTCTATGTGACACATACACCCCCAGCCTCCCTGCTGGGGACACAAAGAGGGAGTAGTGGGGTCAGACAGCAAACATCTAAATGGACAGGTAAATAATACCGTTTCCACAGCAACACATCGTAAGAAGGAGCAGAGTGGAGGGAAGGGGTGGCCGGGTGGCAGAGACCTCTCTGAGGAGGGAGCCCAGAAGCATTAATTTGCTGGAACGGCTCACAGGACCCAGGGAGACACCGACATGCCCCAGTTTGCTGTAAAGAGATGTGCTAAAGAGCACAGATGACCGTCCAGACGAGAGAGACAGAGCCGTGAGGCTTCCACGCCGTTGCCCCGCCCCACGTTCGCCAGCCCGAAGCTCTGAGCGCCCCACACTGTTGGGGTTTCATGGAGGCCTCCTCATGTAGGGGATCTATCCTTAACTCCCTTTCCAGTCCTTCTCCCTTCTCAGGAGGATGAAAACTCCTCCTTCAGTCAGGGCTTTGTCCTCCTGGTGACCAGCCCTCACCCAGGAGCCACCCGGAGTCCCCTCATCAGAACCAGAGATGCTCCTCGTGCTCGTGTCACTTAGGAGTTCACAAGGGTTTTGGGGGCCCTGGTCCAGGACCCAGGCAGAGGCCGCACCCCCTCCTGTTGTCTCACTGTCTGCTCCCGGGCCTCGTTTTCCTGTGGATGGGGATTTGGGCCGTTTGTGTTCAGTTTGCAGCTGTTACAAGCAGTGATGCTGGAACACCTGGAACAACCCTTCGGGGAGACTTACGTACGTGGTTTGGGGTGTGGCTGGGTTAGTTCTAGAAGATCCCGTCGTCCCGTGTGCTTGTGCCTTTGCTCCAGCGGCCGGACACCCGGGCTGTGTCTGTGCCCCTGGTCCTGCCGCTGTGGTGGCCTCTGTCACGTGGTGTCCTTTGGGCTCCGTGGTGCTAGCGCACCGAGCTTCTAATTCTCATTTCCTTGGTAACAGTGAGTCCTGGCCATGGTGTGGCTTCTGCTGGGAAGACGTGTGTCTCCTCAGGGCTCTGCTGCTTTTCTCACTGACTTGGGGGAGCCTGCCATACACTCTAGGGAGGAATCCGTGTGGGATGTTTGGACTTTGAGTATCTCCTCTCTCTATCTCGCCTTTTCTCTTTCTGTTTTGATGAACAGAAGTTTTACATTTTAACTAACGGTTCAAGTTGTCAATAATTTCCTCGCTGGTTGGTTGTCACTTTCTCTGTCCTGAAGAACTTGCGTGCCCCAAAGTCATGAGGAGTCCATGATGCTTCATTGTTTTACCTTCCACATTGGACCTGTGACCCATCTGGTCTTGATTTCGGTGGGTGGTGGGTGGTGGGTGGTGGGGGTGTCACATGTTTTTGTTTCCATGTGGACAGCTGGCTTGGGTGGCGCCCACGTGTGGATCTGTCTGCAGACATGGACTGCCACCAGACAAGGAGGTTTGGAGGCTTTGCAGCAATGGCCCTGGCGGCCCTGGGAGAAGGGAGTGGGTCAGAGGGGGGCAGGGAGGCTGGCCGAGGCTGCCGGGAGTGGGGGACAGAAGGGTCTTATGTGAATCCACGGGAGAACTGAGAGGGCCTTTTGAGGACCAGCTGTCGCTAGAGCTAACCTGAGGCTTCCCTGTCCCTCCCCCCCACCCTCTCCAGCCAATCTTGGACCTGGAGAGTAGTGGGGTGCTGGGGGACGTCTGCCGTAGGGTGGGGAAACCAGGTCCTACCGCACACAGCCCAGCTCCACGGCAGGGGGTAGCTAAGTCTCGGCAGAGGCCAGCACCTGGACCAGAGGGAGCAATTGGGTGGGTGGTTCGCAACGGCAGGGAGACGCACGACCGGCGAAGTGGGCCGCGGAGGCCAGAGCTCAAAAGGAGGGGTAAACCGGACCGCAGCCTGCGGTACCTCTGGGAGCCACCAGAGGGCACTAGGACCCCATTGGAAGCCAACGGAGCCCGACCCTGCAGCTCCTGCCCCGGCCTGGGGGGATGACGCTGCTTGAGGTGCCAGCGTCCCCTTCCTGAAGCCTGTAGTCGCTTCTGAACCCTTGACCTTGAGACAGTAAGCACTCAAAAATAAGAGCCAGCTTTCAACTTTCAACTCGCAGCTATTACATGCCCGCTGTCTTAAATGCTTTCCACAGATGGTGGGCTTTTTACTTTTAATTTGTAAAATAGTTTTAATGAGATATAATGTACATACAATACACTGCACATATGTAACGTGCAAAATTTCCGAAGTTTGGCATGTGTGCCCCCGGGAAGCCATCACCCCTAAGGGTTCCTGCCCTTGGAAATGCCTTCCCCTGCCCTGCCCCAAGGTGGTAACCGTTAATCTGCTCTCTGTCACTATAGTCCGGCGGCATTGTCTAGAACATTATATAAATGGGATCACGCAGTATGCACCCATTTGGACAGCACAAGAGTACAGTGTGTCTGGTTTCTGTCACTCAGCACAATCAGGTTGAGATTCATCCACGCTATTGTGTATACCAATAGTTCTTTTTGGTTTTTAATTAACATGGAGTGTTCCATTGTCAGATACACCACGGCTGGTTTACCCTTTCACCTGCTGACGGTCGTTTGGGTTACATTTAGTCTGGGGCTATTCTATATAAAGCTGCTGTGGACATTTGTGTTTGAGTCTGTGTGTGGACGAGTGCATTCATTCCTCCTGGGTAAATACTCAGGGTGGAGTGGCTGGATCGTATGATAGGGGTCCGCTTCACTTTTAATGGGACTGACAAGCTGTTTCTCAACATGGTCACTGTTTTTCTCTCCCACCACGAGTGTGCGAGTCCCCCTTGCTCCACATCCTCTTCCTCACGAGGTGTGGCTGGTCTTTTTGACTTGAGCCATCCTAATATATACTCGTATAGTGGCACCTCACCTCACTGTGCTTTTAACTTGACTTTCCTTCATGACTCGTGACATTGAGTATCTTTTTGTGTGCTTTTTGCCATCCATATATCTTCTTCTGTGAAATGATGGATCAAATCTTTTCCTGTTTTCTTAATTGGGTTAGCTGTTTTCTTATTGTTGAGAGTTTGTTACATATTCTGCATATAGGTCCTGTATCAGATATGTGATTTGCAAATATTTTCTCCTCGTTTGTGATTCCTCTTTTCATTTTCTTAACATTTATTTCATTTTCTTGAAGAGTACAAGTTAACAATCTCTCTGTTTTTCTTGTTTTCTTTCATGGACCATTCTTTTGGCGTTGTATGTTAGAAATCTTTGCCTAACCAGAGGTCACAAAAATGTTCTAGGTTTTCTCCAAAAAGTTTCATAGTTTCAGATCTTGCATTTAGGTGTATGATCCATTTTGAGTTGTGTATGTGGTGTGACGTATGGTCCCAGGTTGTTTATTTGCATATGGATGTCCAGTTGTTCCTGTACCATTTGTTGGAAACACTCTCCTTTCTCCACTGAACTGCCTTTGCGCCATAGTGAAAAATCAACTGACCATATAAGTGTGTGTGGGGAGTCTATTTACAGAATTCTAGGTGGATACTTTTTACGTTTAGTACTTTAAAGTGTTGTCCACCGTATCCTCGGGCATTTTTCCAACAAGAAACCTGCCATGGCTTTCTCTTTGTTCCATGTAATATGTTTAACAGCTTTATTGATATATAATTGACACATCATTGAATTCACCCATTTAAAGTAAATGGTTTTTAGTATAGCCTCAGAGTTGTGCAACCATTATCATAATCAAGTTTAGAACATTTTCATCACCCCACCAGGGAACTCCCTCCCCATTTCCCTTAACCTCCACCCAGCTCCAGGCAACCACTAACCTACTTTCTATCGATTTGCATAATGTTAACATTTCATGTAAACTGGGTCACACAATATGTGGCCTTTTGTGTCTGGCTTCTCTCAGCATCGTGTTTTCAGGGTTCATCCATGTTATAGCAGGTGTCAGTGCTTCACTCATTTTCACTGCCAAATAATATTTCATTGTAGGGGTATAGCACATTTTTTTTACCCATTCATCGGCTGACAGACATGTAAGTGATTTCCACTTCCTGGCTATTATGAATAATGCTGCTATGAACATTTGTGCACAGGTTTTTCTGTGGATATGTGTGTTCATTTCTCTTGGGTACAGGCCTAGGAGTGGAATTGCTGGGCTGCCTGGTAACTGCAGTTAATCTTTTGAGGAACTTCCAGACTTTTCTAAAGTGGCTGCCTCGTTTTATATCCTTCCAACAATGCGTAAGGGTTCTATTTTCTCTACATCCTTGTGAAGATTTGTTATTTTCTGTGTTTTTAAAATAAAAGTGAACCTCATGGGTGTGAGGTGGTATCTCATTGTGGTTTTGGTTTAAATTTCCCTGATGGCTAATGATGGTGGGCATCTTTTCAAGTGCTTATTGGCCATTTGTATATGTTTGGAGAAATGTCAATTCAGAATTTTCACCCATTTTTTAGCTGGGTTATTTGTCTCTTTATTACTGAGTTGAGAGAGTTCTTCATATATTCTAAATACGAGTCCCTTGTCAATATATGTTTTGCAAATATTTTTTTGTCTTTTCACTTTTTTGATAATGTCCTTTGAAGCACAAAACATTTTAATTTTTATGAAGTCCAATTATATAAATTTTTTTTGGTCACTTACACTTTGGGTGTCATATCTATGAAGACATTGCCTAAGATGCTTCATCACCCAAGATCATGAAGATTTACACTGATATTTTCTTCCAAGTGTATTGTGGTTTTAGCTCTTACACTTATGTGTATCATCCACTGTGAGTTGGTTTTTGTGCATAGTGTGAGGGGTCTGACCTCACTGGTTGCCTGTCCACAGACAGGAGTCCCAGCACCATTTGTTGAAAAACCGTTTCCCCCCCCCCATTGGATTGTCTTGGCTCCTGTTGAAAATCAATTGACTGTAAATGTGAAGGCTAATTTATGAACTCTCAATTCTATTCCATCAATCAATATGTCTGACATCATGCTAGTACCACACTGTATTGATTACTGTAGCTTTGTAGTAAATTTTGAAATCAGAAAGCTTCAACTTTGTTCTTTTTCAAGATTGTTTTGGATATTCTGGGTCCCTTGAATTTCCATATGAGTTCTAGCAGGAGCTTGTCAATTTCTGCAAAAATGTTAGCTGGAACTTTGGTTGCCATTGAGTTGAACTTAGAGATCAGTTTGGGAAGTATTGTCATCTCAGCAATGTTAGGTCTTCTGATCCATGAACATGGAATGTCTTTCCATTTATTTGTGTCTTCTTCAATTCCATTCAACACTGTTGTGTGGTTTTCAAAGCATAAGTTTTACACTTCCTTTGTAAAACTTATTTCTAAGTATTTTATTCTTTTTGATGTTATTATAAATGGAATAGGTTTCTCAATTTCATTTTCAGATTGTTTATTGCCAGTATATAGAAATACAATTGATTTTTAAAATATTGATCTTGTCTTTTGTTTCATTATCTTGCCTAGTTGGCCTGGCTAGAACTTCCTACACTGTTGAACAGAAGTGGCTAGAGCAGAGTTCATTGTCTTATCACTGTTTTTTTAGCATTTTGATTACAATGCTCCTTGATGTAGTTTTCCAGAAACTTCTTATGCTTGAGTTTCATTGAGCTTCTTGGATCTGTTGGTTTATAGTTTACATCAAGAATGGAAAATTCAGGTGGCCCGGTGGCTCAGTTGGTTAGAGCGCGTGCTCTGACCAACAGGGTTGCTGGTTCAACTCCCGCATGGGATGGTGGGCTGCGCCCCCTCCCCCCCAGAAACTAGATTGAAAATGGTGACTTGAACTGAGCTGCACCCTTCATGACTAAGATTGAAGGACAACTTGACTTGGAGCTGATAGGTCCTGGAAAAAACACGTTGTTCCCCAATAAAGTTAAAAAAAACAACAGATCGGAAAATTCCAGTCAATTATTATTTCTTCAAATGTTATTTCTCCCTGTCCTTTCCACATAGTTTTCATATCAGACATTGTAATTTTCACCTCTAGAAGTTCAGTTGGGTTTTTGTATCTTTAATGTCTCTAACACATTCAGTCTTCCCTCTAGCTTCTGGAACACATGAAGCACGACTGTTGTGACTGTTTCAACGTCCTTGTCTGCTAATTCTATCTTCTGTGACATTTCTGGGTTGCTTCCAATTCATTTATTTTCCTCCTACTTCTGGGTCATATTTTTCTGCCTCTTTGTATGCCTGGTAATTTTTTACTGGATGCTAGACATTGTGAATTTAACTTATTGAGTACTGAATATTTTTGTACTCCTGTAAATATTCTTGAGCTTTGTTACTTAGAAGCTGTTTGATGCTTTCAGGGATTGTTTATAAACTTTGTTAGGCAAGACTGGAACGGCACTTAGTCTGAGGCTACTACTTGTTCCTCACTACTGGGCCAAGACCCTCCTGAGCCCTGTGAGTTATGAGGTTTTCCATCTTGGCTGGTGGACTCCTGGGACCAGGTCTGACACTGTGAACTCAGAGGACTTTGCCTTCTAGTCCTTTTGGGTGGTTCCTTCCTCTCCTCCCAGGAATTCCCTCACAAGCAGCTCCAATCAGACATGAGGGGCCTCTGCATTTCTCTGGAACTCTCTATCTGGCATCTCTCTTCTCTCTGATACTCTGTCCTGTGAAGTCTAACTGCATTAGTTCCCCCCAGCTGTCAGCCTCAGCTCCTCAGCTCAGGGAGGCTGCCAGCTCTCCCTGGCTTCCCTGTGTCTGCACCATGGCCTGGAAGCCTCTCTAGGGACTCAGCTGGGGCGATACACAGCTCCCTTCACTTGCTTCCCACTTCTCAGGGACCTCTGTCTTTCACTGCATGCCATTTCATATATTTTTGCCAGTTTTTTTAGTTAATTAAGGCAGGAGGGTAAATCCGGTCCCAGCTACTTCATCTTGGCTGAAAGCAATTGTCAATCACACAGATTATCTTGTTTGATCCTGTCACCCACCCAGCACTAAGGCAGGTGTATTACGAATCCCATGTTACATTTAAGATTCTGTGACTTGCCCAAGGTCACACAACTAAGTGACAGCAGTAGGGTTATCCCCGGGCGGTGCTGACAGCCTTCCCTGAACCACTCGAGTGCTAACCTGTGAGGCTGAGGCAGTGGGTGCAAGAGGCTTGTTTGTGGGCTTCCCAGACACAGAGCAGACTGAAGGGGTCTGAGTTTGTGTCTCTGTGGGGGTTTCTGTGTCCGACTCTGCGTCTCACCCTTCCATGACTGCACCTCTGTATCTGTATGCTTGTCGGCCTCACTTACCTGCCCAGGTGAGCCTAGTTCTGGGTGGGATGATTCCTGGATGCCCAGAGGCTAGTGGAGCTCCAGGAACAGGTGGTAACTGCTTCCCTCCCCCCCTCCCCCCCAAACTTCCCCCAACACCAGATCACGGACCTGAGGGGGCTGTGCACCTAGGACTCCAGTGTGTGGCAGCCGAGAAACCCACAACCTGGTCACACACACACGCGTACAGTCACCCCACAGGCCCGGAGCACCACGTGCTGAGGGACTGGAACATCAGAGGTACTTTAATTTACCCCATGCGCTCCCAAGCTCCAGGCGGGCTGGCCCGGGCTTTCCCCAGCGTTCCGGGCCTCGTGCTGGGTGCAACCTGTCTCCTCACCTTGTTGGACTTGAGCTGGAAGTCAAATTGGAGGCTGAGGATAAGGCTCACTGAAGGTCATCTGAGAAACCTGCAGGTCCTCAGGCCCCGTCCCCGGCTGTGTGTGCCTGCGCTTTGGGGGCGGTCCCCCATGGGGCCTAGTGCCAGAGGGGGGCCACATGCACAGTGGAGAATCAGCCCAGCCACCCGAAGCTTTAGCCTGCAGGCGGCTGGGAGCATAAAGCCCTGGACCTCAGTCCGGGCATATCGACCATAGAGAAAGATTTCTCACAGTCCTGGAGGCTGCAAGTCCAAAATATGGGTGCCTGCACCATCTGGTTTTGGTGAGAGCCATCTCCTTATGTGTCCTCACATGGCAGAGAGCCAGCAAGTCTGACCTCATGTCCTGAGCCCCACCCTCACGACCTCATCACCCTGCAAAGGCCCTACCTCTTCACACCATCACCTTGTGGGCGATACATTTGTCAGGGGACTCATTCCGTCCGGAGCACCTGGTCTCTGATCAGGAAAAGTCTGAGTGGCAGACCAGTGAGCTCAGCTCCTGGGGCATTACCCTCACCTCCTAGGAGACCAAGCTCCTTGGGACACATTCCTGGAGGAAATGGCAGCACAGCCAGACGATGCCATCCCATCTGGCATTTCACTCGGGGTCCACACAGAGAAAACGAGCTTAGCCAGGGCCTGCATAACACTGTCCTGATCCTGGCTTGGCAGGGAGAGCTGACGTCCAGGGCCTGGGGCCCTGGGAGACAATGAGAAGGGAGGGTCAGGAGTTGGGCGTTCTCAGGCCCTCTGGGTCTGGGTGTTTGGCCCAGGCTGTGGTCAGCTCAGAAGTTGGGGGGCCAAGAGAGGACAATGGCACCTCCCCACATCTGGAGCTGCTGGGTCTCTCCCCTCACTGTGTTAGACAGAGCAAGGGGTGCTGGGGGGGAGCCATGGGGAAGCCCTTCCTCCTCCAGCCTCTGGCTTGGACAACCAGGGCTCAGGGAAGGCCCCACGCCCGGCCCACCACATGGGTTAGGATGGGAGGGCCGAGGTGGGAAGCTACTACTGGCTCAGGTGTGTGCACCTCCCTCGCTGTGGGAGCTTGGGTTGATAAGGGCCAAGCACAGCACTTCAGCTTCCAACACTGACCTTCTACACATCACTGAGCCAGCTCCCTCTAGGCAGACACCAGGGGGGGCCCAGGACGTGAGCCCAATGCCACCAGGTGACCCTGTGGGTATCAGGGCGAGGTGGGCTCCAGAAAGTGACACCTCTGGGGCAGCAGCAGCCAGGTGCTTTTTGGTAACCATGGATACCAGGCTGCAGAAAGAGTCAGTGTGGTCCGGGCATGTCAGGGTCTGTGCTGTGGGTGGCAGGGCCAGCTGAAGCCCACCCAGGGTGGTGGGCTCTGGGGTCTCAGCATGGAGTGTCTCCCATGCCTGTCCTTGTTTGAAGTCTGGGCCGGAGAGTCCTCAGCCTCCTGTTCCAACCCTGGGTGCCCCACCAGTTACTGGCACAGAAATGACCCCCAGCCCCGCCGGAATGCCACAGGGGTGGGCTCGGGCTGTGGCTGGTCAGCACCAGCATGGCGGGTTCCACCCATGTCAGGCTCTCTGAGAAACCAAATCAAAGTCCACAAACGACAGCTGCAGGGCCGTTTCTGGGTTTACTCCCGCCTGATCCCAGTCCTCACCCCACCTCTTCCGCAATCAGCAATCATCGTCATGAGGGCAGCTGGTGGTGGGCCCTGTGTGACCGTGGGCAGGTTAGTTGTTTGTTTATTGCTATTGTTATTTATATTTATCTTGAATTTTATATAAGATTTATTGTAATTTATTGCTGCATAACAAATTAACCTAAAATTTAGCAGCTTAAAACACCACGCATTTACTATCCCCCAGTTTGAGGACCAGGAGTTGGGAAGCGGCTCTGCTGCGTGGGCCTGGCTCAGGGTCCCTCAGGAAGTCGCCCTCCCTGACAGCAGCAGGGGCTGGGGCCTCATCTGAGGGCTCGACAGGCTAGAGGACCTGTTGTGAGGCTCACTGTCATTGCTGTTGGCAGGAGGCCCACAGCCACATGTTGGCCTTTCCACAGCAAAACACAACTGGTCTCTCCCAAGTGAATGATGTGCGAAAAACAGGCAGACAGACAGAGACAGGCGGCACTGGCGGCCTCATCTCGATGACACATCACATCGCTTCTGCTGAACCCCATGGGTCACACAGGCAATTTGGGTACATTCACAAGGCTGCATCCCAGGACAGGTGTCGTTGGGGGCCTCCTGGGAGGAGCCCAGGGTCTGGTCCTTGCCTGAGGGTGCAACCCAGGAGGGGAAGAGCCCTTCCTTCAAGAAGCAGACAGAGAAGCAGGCACAGCTGCAGGGAGCCAGGGTTTCGCGGGGCAGGGAGAAGGCTCCTGGTGACCAAGGAGCTTTGACGGGGACCTAAGGCTTCAGGTCTCACAAGCCAGGACTCCCAAGCAGCCCTACCACCTCCCCACCCCAAATTTCCGCATTTCATGGGCCCGGCCAGGCTGACTTCAGTCACCATGGAGACCAATTCTTTCTCCAGATTTCAAACACCTATGATTTGCTGTCATTGTCCGGTCCCCAAGCCCTGACCCCACAGGCAGACAGATGGACCCAGATGGACAGGGCTGTGACACCCACATAGGCAGGTAGGTCAGCTGACCAGCACTTGCATTCCACAAACATTTATTGAGCCTTGGTCTTCCCAGAACAGGCTGGAAGTAGGTCCAAGATGAAAAAGACTCCACCTACTGTAGAGGGGAAGTGACCAGCAGGCCTCCCCTCAGGAGGAGAAAGTCCTGATCCCCACACCATCACCACCACCATGCAGGGCCAGGCCAGGAGAATGCGTTTCATCCATGACTCAACAGGAAGTGTCTGCAAGACAAAAGCCGAGATAAAAATAGGGATGGGGTAAGGGGGTGTCACCAGAGCCTATGAGAGGCAGGAGACAGGTGGGAATGGGCGGAAGGGTAGGGAGGAGGAAGAGACCCTGGTGTAAGGGGGAGCACCCCAAGTTTTGGACCATAGCTCCCACCACTGGGCCTGTAGCAAAGCACTTGAGGGGTTCCACCCCAGCTTTCCACCGACCTGAGCAGATGTCCAGGCTGGGCATGGGGAGGAGAGTGGAAGGGGCAGCGTGGGGACGGCCCCGAGGCAGCCCCTCAGCATGGGCGCCCAGCCTCAGGCAGGGCTGTGCTTCCTCAGGCCTCCCTAATCTAACCAAGGACGACACCTCTCCCAAAATCTCCTGGTTCCATTTTTCACTCAAATTAATGAATTAGGTCAGTATGGACTGAGCTGTTCCAAGAGGGTGCTGGGGACAGAGGTGAGTGACAGACATGGCCCTGGCCTCTGGAGCACACAGAGCCTGGGGTGGTGGCCTCAGGTGGGAAAGTGGGGAGAGAATTCCAGGGGAAGGCTGAGCACCAAGGGACAGAGCCGGGAAGGAGCTCGCCGGTGTGAGGAACTGTGTGTGGTCCCCAGAGCCAGAGGGGTCCCTGAGGGCTGAGGGGGTCCTGGCTGCAAAGATCCTTTTGGCAACAGTGTGAACGGTGATGAGATCAAGAACAGGAAGTAAGGAAGTAAGACGGGGTGGGGGGAAACAGGAGTGGGGTGTTTAGGGTTGGGGAGACAGGGAGGGGACTGGAGGTGGAAGGGGGGGGGGGTCTGGTCTAGAGCTGGTGCTGCCCTCTTGTGGAAGGAGGGAGAGCATGATGACCCAAGTTCCAAGAGCTTTCCTTCCCCAGGGGCCCTTCTCCTTTTGACCACACAGGTGAAGAGGTCCCTCTTTTTCCTGCAGGGTGTGTGGGGCTCAGCTCCTGCTACCCACCCAATAGCTTCACAAAGCCCCAGGCCCTCCTCCCTTTTTCTGCACTGAGGCCCTCCCTGAGCAGCAACCCTGCCCCAACCAAGCTGAGCTGCCAGCTCCCCCAGCACAGACCCTCAGCAAGGCTCCACTGAGGAGGGCCTCCCAGGGACAGGGCCACTGAGTGTGATTGTCCAAGGGTGCACACCTGGCCCACACTGCTGCCACCATCTAGGCCCTGGACGCTCAGGGCGTCAGATGGGCAAAGCAGCCAGAGCAGAGGGTGACTGTGTTGGTGGGGACTGGGAGGTCCCTGCCAGGTAAGCATGGCCTCACCCAGGAGGGCCCAGGTGAACCCTGCCCATGGCACAGATACGGAAGCTGCTGGAGGAGCAGAGCAGCCTCCGGCAGTGACTCACCCTCTTCCGCCTTGATGGACCCTGGCAAGGCAGGCGGCAGCCAACCATCTGATGACCTGGGCTGCAGCTGGGACACGGATGTTGGCTCAGTCTCAGGTGGGCTCAGCGTGACACACACCAGTCTCAGCTTGTGTAACTTGGACCACCCCTCATGGCACCTGGAGCACAGCCCCCAGCAGCTGCTGGGGGGACCTGCGAACCAGGACAGTGATTCCAGGGCCAGTATCCAATCCGCCTAGTTTTGCTGCCTAGTATTATACGCTGACGCGTAGCAGGGGCTGAGGACCAAGCATGGACGGGATGAACCCCCAGCCCCTTGCCGCTAGGGGGGCCCTCCCCTCCCAGGGCAGGGCCGGCCATACAGCAGGACTGGGCCCTGGTGGAAGAGCACCCCCTGAGCCCCAGCACAAAGCGACCTGTGCCAGCCTCGCCCCAGTTCCCTGCCCTGGAGACTCTGATGCCCTCTCCTGTTTGCACCTCCCTCCTGAGCAGACGCTGGCCTGGGACAGGCTCAGTCCATGGGGTGAGGGGACACAGGCGGCTTGGTGCTGAACCGTGAGAACAAAGCAGGAGGTGGATCAGACCAGAACTCAAGCTTCAGGGCATGGCCACCCTTCAGCACAGCTCAGCGGCCCAGGGCCAACCACGCGAAAAGACAACTCTCCACCGTCCAGCGTCTCCAGGAGTGGGGAAAGATGCCTTAAAAAAAACTTGCCCTGTGAGGCAAGTGCTTCCCAACAGTAGGATGCAGTCTGAAAAACGTGGTTACTGTCACCTTCCTGCCTGAACCTCCCGAGGGACCTGGAACCCCCACCTCAAGGCGGGTCGCTGGCTCTTGCGCAGATGCGGGAAAACGCAAGCCGCGGGCGGGCCCACGCGGCGGCGCTCCGGCCGGGCCGGGCGCGGGGGCGGGGGCGGGGCCTGGGGACGAGGCGGGGCCAGGCGTAGGGACCAGCGCGACGCCCCACCGCCGCCGCCAAGGACCACAGCCGCAGGCGCTGCCGGACTGGACTTCACAGAAAAGACTAAAACAAACATAAAACTCTGGACGCGGCCTCTGGAAATACATATTCCCTGGAACAGTCTCAGCAAAGGCCGCGGCCCTAGAACGGGGCGGCCTCCGCCACAGTCCGAGGGCCGTGGTCTCACCGCAGCCACGGCCTCCAGGGCACGCCGGGGCCCTGCGGCCCCGCCCTGGGGGCGGCGTGGGGCGCCCGAGTCAGGCCAGGCAGGAGCGGCAGCGCGAAGGTGGCCGCGGGGCGCAGCACGGGGAAGAGGCCATCGAATGCCGGCAGCTGCTGACGACCCGCGTAGGCCTCGGGCGCCGGAACCTCTGCAGCGGGGGGCGGGGGGGCCGCGCAGCGCGAGGGCCCCAGCTGGCCCAGACAGGCCGCCAGGTGGCGGAGCAGGCGACAACGCACGTCGGCCGGGACGCCCTCGCAGCCCGCCAGGAAGCGATTCACTTCGGCCAGACACTCGTTGAAGCCGGCGCGGTACTTGCTCAAGACGGTGGGGTCCACGCTGAGCGCGGCTGCGGGGGCCAGTAGGGGACAGGTGGTCGGTGCCCGCGGCAGTCATCCGGCGCGCTTCCCCGTCCCCTCTGCGTCCCCGCCGCTGCAGCCCGCGCCTCACCTGTCACCTGCACGCGCCGCAAGCTCTGCAGGTGCCTCACGGTCATCTCCAGGATGTCCGCCTTCTCCAGCTTCGAGTGGCGGGAGCACTGGGGGCAGGGCCAGTGTGGGCGACTTGCGGTCCAGTAGTGCCCCCAAGCCCCCGGCTCCGAGACTCGGCGCCTCGATCTCACCCCCCACCCATGACTTACGTCTTTCCTGAGTGCGTCCAGAATAAGGGTCTTGAGCTGAGCGAGGCTCTCGTTGATGCGCGCTCGGCGCCTCTTCTCCATAACCGGCTTGGAGGACTGCGGGTGAGGCAGTGGCTGAGTCCCACGTGGGTCCATCCCCACCCCATGTCCCCCAACCCATGCCCCGCCAAGTCCCACCTTTCGGTGCTCGGCCGCGCTCCGGGGCTTGCTTGGGGTTCGGCTGGCTCTGGCCGACGCTCCTGTCAGCGGCGAAGCTCTCGGCTTCCCCGTGGTGTCTGCAGGCATGGTGCGCCCCCGCGCCTCCCGGTATCCCGCGGAGCGCGCCGCCAAGGGCCGAGGGCGGGCGCACGGCGTCCCGCGTCCCTCTCGAGCGGGTCCCAGGCGTCAGGCCCGCGCGGGCAGCCAGCCTCGGGGCTATTTAAGGAAGACCCGCCGCGGGGTGTGTGAACCCGGCTCCGCATTCTTTCCCACACTCGCGCCAGCCAATGAGCGGCTGCGCTCCGCCCTCACTCCCCCAACCCGGCGCAGGGCCGCCCGCCCCCGGCCGCCGCCCCCGACAACTGTCAGTCACGCTCTGGCTCCCGGCCCACCAACCCCGCGGGTGACAAAGGGAGGCTGGAACACCCCGCCCGCGCCCGCCGCTGGCATCGACGAGGCGGGAAAAATCACCGCGCCGCCGCGTTCCGAGAGGCGCGCCAGGAGGAGGCCTTTCCAGGCCAGCCCGGGCCGCGGGTCCCCGGGGCTGGGCCGAGTTGGGAGGCTCACCTTCAGGTTGAACTGGGGCCCAGGGCGGGGTGGGGCGCAGAGCTCACCGCGGGCGGCGCGGGAAATAGGAGAGGAAAATCTGCGAGGAGAGCCGAGTCAGACGCCCCCGAGGAGTGGGCGAGCCTCCGCCAACACGCCTCCTTCCTCCTCCGCTGTCCCTGGTCCCCGCCCGCCCGGGCCCAGGGCCTCTGCACAGCCTCCGAATCTGACCTGCCGCGTGCTCGGCCTCTGGGACCCGCACCGCCTGCAGCATCTACGCAAGACCTGTGACACCGTGGACGTGGAACACCAGCCACTGGGCAGGAGGGAGGTCGGCTGGACAAGGTCACGAGGCAACCAGGGTGGCATCACAGCACAATTAAATGATGGCCTAAGACCAGTGAGGGTGCTGTCGGCAGGGCAGCTGGAGCGGTGTCTCCAGTCAGGCAGGATGACGTCATGGGACAATGTAAGGATGTCACTGGTTAGACTCGCGATGTCACCAGATAATCGGAGGTGAAGTCTCAGAGTGAAGGTGGTTGATGACACAAGCGAGATGGGGTGACATCATGGAACTGGTGATGTCACACTCTTCCAGATTACCCAACATCGAGTCAGCACCAGCAAAGTAGGGCTCACAAAAAAATGAGAGACAACTGTTAAGATTTATTCATTTCAAAGCGGCACAATGTTTGATGTTTTCATTTTGAATTACGTTGCGGGGCACTATAGTCTTGAGTCCTCAGGGTCCCCTCCCCACGACGGCCTGGCGGCAGCTGGTGCCCACCCCACAGACGTTTCCGAGGCCCACGGGGCCCCGCCTGCCCTTGGGGCTGGGGAGCCCTGTCCTGGGGCTTCTAGTCCGATGCGGGAGGCGACGGCAAACAAAGTAACCGCTCCGTTGAGAGAGACGGGTCCCAATCGGGCCCTAGTCTAGTGCCAAGCACAGTACCACCTCCCTCCTCTCGGAAGCCCTGCGGTATGCTGGAGCTAGACCGATCCCTCCGCGGTTCTCCGCGGCTCCAGGCGGCTCAGAGCCACCCCGCCACGCACGCGCGCCTCCGGACCGGCCTCAAGGCCGAGCTGTCACTCATCGAGGTGAGCCCGCCCCAGAGGGGCTTGAGGAGTTGGGAGGAGGCGCTGGAAAGCTGCAGGGGTCGTGCAGGGTCTGCCGAGGGGACCCTGCACGCACAGAAAGTCCTGGCAGCGCTGATCGGTCCGGTGCCAGGGCGGCTCGCAGCCCCCTGACCGTGGAGCCCTCGCTGTGCCCCCGTCCAGGCACCGAGTGCCCCCAGTGTCCGCCGGGGCCTCCTCCTTCCGTGAGGAGTCGTGCGGGGAAACTGCCGCCCTGAGCCTCCCTGGCCCCGGGTGGGCGGGGCGCCGGGCCTCGGTCTGGGGGGGGCTCTGGGCCGCCCCCAACCGGAATCCAGACAGGCAGGGGGTTCTGACTGGAAGGGACAGGCCTGAGGAGCCACATTCTTGACCGTTCTTTCTCCCATGGTTGTCAGATGTACCTGTTTTGTCACCTGACGATAGGTTATCTTTCTTTATCCCGGGGTTGTTAGAAGGATGAATGCGATCCTACTTTGGAAGCTTGTAGAACTGGGTACATATCAGCTGCAGCTGTTACTGCCCCCGAAGCCGGCGGGAGAGGACTGAGCAGAGGGGAGACTGAGGCAGGGAGGAGCTGTGTGTACTCCCTCCTCCCTCTGAGCACTCCCCAGGCTCATGTGCACACATCTTCCAGAGACGGAGGAGTGCCTCCCACCCAAGGTCCCCAGTGTCTTGGCCCCCCAGCCCAGTCCCAGCAAGGAGCCCTCTAGGTCACAGGAACGTGAGTTTCCCCAGGGTCGTCGCCCAGTGTCTTTCCCCCAGGGTTGCACCCCCATTGTATGTATCTCTCTAGGCTGCCTTTCCTCTTACTGTCCACTCCCTGTCTGTCACATCTGGACTTAGCCTCTGGTCAGGCCCAGGGGACTCCTTTGCTCCATGTAGGAGGGTTCTGGGCTGCAGTGGGGGAGTGGTTCTGAGACCCAAAGATGGACACAAGGGTCTCTCCCACTCCACGTACCCTTATGGAGTGTCCTTGATAAGACTGTGAGGACACTGACCAGCAAGGACGGAGGCACTAGTGAGAGAGGATTTCTGAGGCTGAATCTGAAAAATGCTATATGTCCACCTTGCTCCTTTGGGCCACTCTTAGAACCCAGATGCCGCACTATGAGCCAAAAGTGGCCCCGAGAGGCATGCTGTCAGCATTGCAGCCAGCATCCCGGAGGTCGAGGTGTCAGCTGCCAGACACGTGAGTGACACCCCCCCGGATGATCCCAACCTGCAGCTGCTCAGCCACCCACCTCACACCTTCCCAGCTGCCCCTGCTCTGTTCCAACTCTCTGTCCACAGACTAGGACAGTTTTTGCTATGACATTTTGGACTTGTTTGTTCTGCAGCAGTAGTAACCAGAATAGCTGATGGACCAAGCACTGGACCCAGAGAGAGTGGCCTTTCTCTCCCACTGCCCCTCCCCGCTGTCTTTCTCCAGCATTTTCAGAGGCTCAGTGGCTTTGAGGTCTGCCTTTCCATATGATGCGGTGCTTTCAGGGAACCATCAAAGGCCAGCTGTTTGTCCTCCAGGCCTGAGTGGCCAAGCCCCAGATGGCTGGTGACCCAGGGGCATCTCCAGGGCCCACTGTTGGCCATGGAAGGGGGGTTGGGGGCTGAGTGAGGAAAGTCTGTGGAGAAAGATGGAGGTATCTTCCAGGACAGACATTGGGCTCCAACCTTGGGCAGGTCTCACATCTGGCCACCATGACAGCACTCCACACAACAACATCCAGCCAATGTCCCTGAGAGCCTGCCAAGTGCAGTCTGTGCACACCCCCTCCCAACCTCTGACAGGGTGGACACTGCATTTCCCCGGCCCCCTCAATATTCCGCTGGCACATGAACTCCAGACATGAGAGACCACCGCCTGTCCCTCACCTCCCCTACCCTCCTTAGAATCTGTTCCCTCCTTTCTTGCCAAGGGGCAGCAGCCTGTGGTGAGGGCAGCTAGGATCAGAGCTGTCAGGGGACCAGGCTGGACCACTGCAGGCTCTGTCCTAGAGAGGGGGAACTGGGTGCTGAGTGTTTACCATTGTCAGCTGGAATCATAAAGTGACAGAGGCCAGGGCTCAAGGAATCCAGGATGCAGGATGAGGGGGCCAGATGTCGGGGGCCCAGGCAGAGGCCATGACACCCTTTGAGGCTCCAATGCAGTCCCCACCCCACCTCCACTCCCACTGCCAAGGGGGCTCTTCCAGCCTCGGGCCATAGGAGCAACAGGCCTTCCCTCAGCCACCTGAGACTGTCCCAGCAAGAATGGTCCCCCGACACCTGATGAGTAACAGCATCTCCCATTGTTTGGGCATTGTCAACATCTTTCTCCAAAATCTGAGTGCTGACACCTCCCTGCTTTTGGGAAGTCATATCCCCATAACCTCCAGCTGCGCCTGTCTGCCTGGGCGCCTCCTCCCTTGCTGGCCTGTGGGTCTGCTCTTCTGTCCACTCTTGGGCCACTGCACCTGGGGAGAGGTGAGCTCCCTTGTCTCCCTCCGTGGCACTTCCAGACCAGTCTCTTCTCCACCTAAAAAGCCCCAGCTTTGAATCTCGCACTGTCAGACCTCTCCCTGGGGGTCTCCCCTCATTTGCTCAAGGCTTTACTCCTGGTTCCTTGTCTCCTTCCCCAGCCACTCCTGTCATAGTTCTTGGTGATTTCACAATCCGACCTGCTGGACTTCCTGTCCCCAGCAGTGGTCCTGCCCTTTTCCCCTTGGCCGGCCACCCGCTCCCCGGGCCGTGTCCTTTTTCATAACTGTAATTCCTGCACAGCCTAGTGACTCTTGCCCTCTGGCCACTTCCCAGCCTTACAGCTCACGCCCCCGCCTTCAGCCGCTCAGATCTGCCGTCCTTGGATGATGAGACCAAGGTTCTTCTGTGTCACCTGACGTCACTTCTCCTTCTATCGGGCCAGCCACAGTGTCTGCTCCCTCACCCTCCTTCCCTCTCTCCTCTTCCTTCATCATCCTCACTTTGCAAAACCAAACCCAAGTCAAATCCCATCTGTCTTCGTGGCTGAGTCCTTTCTCAGGTTGGTGGATGTGGGTGATGCTGGTGGCTTCCCCAGGGCCTTATTCACAGGGCTGCTGTCAGCCGAGGGTCAGCTGGGCTGGAAGGACTCAAGTGGCACCATGCATGGACACTTGGGGCTGCGTTGCAGGACCACCTGGCTCTCTGTCGGGGGGCCCCATCCTGCCCAAGTGGACTGGCTCACTCACATGGCTCGGCCGACACTGCAAGTGAAGTGGACGCTCAGGGCCTCCTAGGGCCTGGGCTGTGAACTCACACAGTGAAACCTTTGTCACAAGGCCAGCCAGATGGGAAGGACAAGCCGTAAGAGGCTGTGGCTGTGTTTCTCTGTCAATCACGCAATCCTGTGACATCCTGAGCTGTGTGTGGCCAGGTAGGCATGAGCCACTGACTGGCCTTGCCTTCCAGTCTGGACTGTGGGCCCCAGGTGGCCCTGACTCTGCCCAACCTACCCCAGGTGACCCCCCTCCTCAAGCCCACGCACCTCTTCCCTGCCTGCTCTCCTGTGATGTGACCCTGAGGACTGAGGACTGAGGCCTGGAAGCCATCGGGCCCAGCCCAGCGCTCTGCATGCACGGGTGACCGTGTTCCCAGGAATGATCCCACAGGTGTCGACACATTACCTTGTAACTTCTAGAACATCAGCAAAGGCACCTCTAGGAGATCTTCAAGGACAGGAAGGCTCCTTGAGTCTGATTTTCAAGTTCAGGATCATTTTGGTTTTGTTTTTTTTTGCGGGGGGAACATTTTCTTAGCACTGGGGACTGTGGCCTCTCTCCCTTCATGGGACAGTGGGGGCCCCTCCCCCAGCCTCCCCACCTGAGCTTCCCCCTTCCCTTTAGTTGTGGGGTGTGGCTTGAGACCTCTTGGGGCCTCAGGCAGAAATTCAAGTTGGGGGAGTACAGCTTTGTGTCCTGGGCGAGCGCTCCTGGCCCTGAGCGACCGTGGGCTGGTGGAGTAGCTCAGCCGCCTCGTCCCTCCTGCCACCTCTTCCCCTCCCCACCGAGAAGTGGGGCCTGCGGGTGCCTCCCATTGGTCTTTCTGGGTTTTGTGTCCTACCAAGCCAGCCTGAGTCCGTCAGGTGCCTGTAGCTGCCCTGCTGGGTCTGAGGTGGGGGCATGGAAGTGTCATTTAGTAGCAAGGGACATTAGGGCACCGGGTTGGGGTCCAGCTGAAACCCAGCTGCCCATGGTGGCTCCCGCACACGTGCCCCGGCTCTCCTCCTTGCGGGCTCTGGGGGGCCTTGGTCTCACGTGGTCTGGGCTCTGAGAAGATGGACTTCGAGTCAACCTGCCCCTAACACCCAGATGACTGCACAGAGCTGTGGGTGCGCCTGGCCCTCGTGCTACTGGCGACCCAAGCACAGAATCCAGCTGGCTGTGGGGCCTGCTGGGTTCCCTCCTTGCTTGCACCAGGTGAGTGGGCTCCGCCCTCGCCCTGGCCTCACCAGGTTCTGTGGGTTTGAACCAAGTTCAGTGCCCCATGCTCTGCTCCCCCCGCCACCCCAGCCACAGCTCACTGCCTGCCCACATTAGAACAGCTCCCATCTGCCTTTGGCCTCCCTCTCTCCCTCCTCACAGGCCACCTGACGCTTCTCATATGTAGCCCCTCTCCCCTTGGGGGCCAGGCCCCCCAGTCCAGGGTCTGTTTCTGAAACCACACACCAGGCTTTTTGACTGGCACCCTGGGCCTGCTGGTCAGTGTGGGAACAGCTGCCTCCTTTGCACCCTCTGCCCTGCTGGCCTCCTGCTCTCTATAGATACCAACTACAGGGAGCTGTGTGTGTGGGGTGTGAGGGGCATGGGACACGCGAGGCTGCACAGAGCAGGAGATGGGAGGAGGGGTCCAGGACAGGAAGCTGTGGCTGAGCTGCTCAGCGTTCCTGTTTCTGGGGGTGAGGGAGACGGTGACCGCCCTCTTTGAGAGAATTTGGGAGAAATGGGCCTGCCTGTTTACTGAGCCCAGCCTCAACAATGCTCTTCCTTCAGAAATTCAGCCCACATGGGGTCTCTAAGGCCACATTTCCTGGTTGGCCCTGGTTGCCCCCCCACAGGGCAGCCTCAGACAGGCATCAGGGTGACCTTGGAGTTGTGACCAATCAGATGTCATCCAGGATGATGGTCTTGGGAGCTGTGGCCAGCCAGATGGAAAGGTGTGTAAAGGTGTGGAAGCGGTTAGAATGATTTTTGTGTGAGCAAGAGTGACCCCATATTGAATGAGCAAGAGGAACTCCCTTTTGGACACGCGCATAGAACTTAGCAGACAACGCCCACAGAGCTGCCTGGTTGCCCTGGTAATTGGGCGTAACCAGCTACACCCCGAAGGTCTGCTACTGAAGACACGATGACGTCAGGGTCACTGGCCGGCTGTCCCAATAAGGTGAAGTCAGAGCTGTATAAGAGCTGAGGACTTTGGCAGCTCAGAGAACTGGTCCCAACTGAGAGGCGACCACGCTGCCACTCTGCTCCAAGAACCCTCCACTCTGCTCCACTCCGCTCGGACAGAACCTCTGCCGGACAGACCTCCCGGACCAGCCACCCTTCCTCACTCCCCCAGGAATCTGATTGACTGTGGGACTGGCTCATTACTCTATTTTACCCAATTAGCGTATTACTCTGTGTGCTTACTGTGTGGTGTGTTGATGGTTGATGTTTAAGTAAAGAGCATATTGAAAAGCACTTAAGACCTTGCGTGATCTGTTCTTTGCTTGTGCCGTGGCTACCACGGAGGCCTCAGGCAATGCCAGGTAGATCTTGGGGGTCTGAGAGCCTCTCGGGGGTTAGTCCCCCTGACTCTCAGGAAGAGACTGCAGCACAGATTGTGAGCCTAACAGTCGCTCATAACAGTGGGGAAAGGATTCAGATTTGAATGAGAGCAAAGAGATGAGCTGAGTCTTGTGGAGGGTGGAAGACCCTGGGCTGTGAGACCCACACCTTTGTGAGGCGGGGTCCCTGCCACGAAGAAGGGCCCAGGGGGACGAGTCAAACCTGGTCCCCCCACTCTCAGGCCCTGGGGCTTAGCAGCTGGAATCGCCAAGGTCCTTGAAGGCAGCACTGCTTCTAGAACCAGCAAGAAGCTGTATGTGGTCCGAGAGTCAGAACTGAGCAGAGGACACACCACTCTGGTTGTGGTGATGGTCCCACAGGTGCTACACAGGTGGGCACTCAGCAGACCGCAGTGACTCGTGGCTGTCTGCTGTGTGTCCATACCTCATTCAAGTTGCAAAAGTAAGTCACACAGTGTTTAGGTTTTGGAATGTCAACTCAGATTCAGTTCAGATGCTTACTCAATAAAGTGTCAAGGTTTGTGATTTGAAGCAGAAAGATAGGAGGGTGAGTTTAATGAGAAGTCAGGCTTTGAGACCCAGCACATTCCCAGGTTTTATTTCACTCGTGCACACATGTGTTCTCTGCACTTTCATGGGCAGCCTCTGCCGTGAGCATCTTGGTCAGGGACAAAGACCAGGACAGCAGCCACATGTAAGTTGCATGGTTTGTAGAAGGTGATAGTGCTGTGTGGAGAAGCAAAGCCAGGGGCGATCAGGGAAGCCTTGCCTGCACCTGACCTCTCAGCAGAGGCTTGAGGGGGTGCGGTACCCGAGTCATGGAGATATGGGAAGGTGGAATGCTCAAGAGTCATATTCAAAACATTTTCTCTTTTCCACGCTTTTACTTTTTTATATTACAATTTATTTATGTATTTATACCTAACTTATGCCTGTTATGTGCTATTTGTAATAGTAAAATTGGGTAACAACCTAAATACTCAACAATGTGGGATGGTTAACTAAATTCTACACAGTACTGTAATGGACTCATTATACTAAGGGGAGCATATGCAACCATTAAAACAACTGGCACGGGCCGGCCGAGTGGCGCGATGGTTAAGAGCCGGCTTGGGACGCCAGAGGGCCCCGGTTCGGATCCCATATATGAGGGCCAGTGACACTGCCCTCTACAGCTAAGATGCTGAACAACAGCTCGGCCTGGAGCTGGGCTGCTGTGAGTCGCCGGCGACGGCGTGGGCTGCAGTCCCTGTGGCAGTGAGCTGCCATGGGCTACCGTGTGTAGCCAGCAGCCAGCGTGAGCGGCCAACAGCCAGCGTGAGCGGCCAACAGCCAGCGTGAGCGGCCAACAGCCGCAGTGAGCGGCGGCCGTCCAGAAGCCGGCGACTGATCTGCCTCACCAGGGAGGAGCGCAATGATGGTGCCAACTTGGGCCAGTGAAACAACATCCTCCACAAATAGATTGAAGAACAAAAACGACAGCAACTTGTCTGTTCCCCTTCCCCCAATTCCCCAGCACTGTTCCCATCCCCCCAATTCCCCAATAAAAATCTTAAAAAAAAAAAATTTTTTTTTAATTAAAAAAAAAAACAACTGGCACAAAGTATCTATTAATATGGAAAGATGTTTATGATACACTGTTATGAATGAAGCAGGTCACAAAACGGTGGGAGGAGTATGAGGGCTTTTCAGTTTTGTTTTTTATTGAGGTGAAATTCATATAACATAAATTTAACCATCTTAAAGTATATAATTCAGTGGCATTTAGTACATTTACAATGCGGGGCAACCGTCACCTCTATCTAGTTCCAAAACATTTTTATCAGCCACAAAGGAGGCCTTACATTAATAAAGCAGTCACTTTCCACCACCACCCTGCCCCTGGCAACCACTATTTTCCATCTCCGGGGATTCGCCTGTTCTGGATATTTCACAGAAACAGAATCATACAGTATGAGGCCTGTTGTGTCTGGCTCCTTTCACTGAGCATCTTGTTTTCCAGGTCCAAACATGTAGTAGCAGTGTCGGTGCCTCACTCCTTTTTTATGGCTGCATGGTATTCCATTGTAAGGCTAGGTTACCTTTTGTTTATGAATCCATCTGTGGATGGATCTGGCTGTTCGTCCAGCTTTAACCATTTGTGTATTGTGACTGGTGCTGCTATGAACGTCTGTGCACAAACATTTGTTTGAACGCCTGCTTTCAATTCTTTTGGGTGTATATCTAGGAGTGGGATTGCTGGATCACATGAAATTCTGTTTTAACTTTTTGAGGAACGACTAGACTGTTTTCCACAGGGGCCACTCCATTTTACATTCCTACCAGCAGTGTGTGAGGGCTCCAATTTCTCTGTCCTCATCAACACTTATTGTTCTTTGCTTATTACAATAGTCATGCTAGTGGGTGTGAGGTGGTATCTCATTGTGATTTGATTTTCATTTCCCTTATGACTAATGATGTTGAGCATCTTTTCATGTTTATTGGCCATTTGTATATTTCCTATGGAGGTATGTCTATTCAACTCTTTGCCCAATTTTTGAATTATATTTTTGTTGTTGAGCTGTAAGAGTTCTTTATATACTATGGGTGCTAGACCCTTGTTTGATATATGATTTGCAAATATTTTCTCCCATTTTGTGGATAGTCTTTTCACTTTCTCCATAATGTCCATGAGTTCATTTTTGTAGAAAAGATACATCCTTTTCATAAAAAAAAAAACCACAAAAAAACAAAACAGAAAAAACTACCCAGGGCGGACTGAGTGGCTCAGTTGGTTAAGAGCTCACTCAAGAGTGTGAGCTCTGAGCAACAGTGATTCGATTCCCGCCCGAGCTGCGCTGCCAACAGGTGGCAGGATGGTTCAGCTAAAAAACTCCCCCCAAAAACAAAAAAAAACCCTAATCTGAACAAATGTTGTCCTAAACCAACGGTAATTATCTCAGGGTAGTTTCAAGTGTCACTATTTTATGTTATTTCTTGAGTAACGGTGATGGTGCTTTTCAAGTTTACTAATTTTGCAAGTTGGTAAATGGAAAGTGAAACTCTCCAATCATTACTTCACGTGTCTATGACTTTTGTGAATCACGTAAAGGACTGGAAGTGCTGGATCTGTAGGGGGTTACTGAACATACCCACGGGGGGGGGGGTTGTTTCTGTTTGTGTCCCTGGGCCCACCCTTTCCTTGTCTTCCTGAAGTCTTTCAGATTTGTGTCTGCCACTCGCTCTGGGGATCGCCTTGGGAAACGGAAACTGAAACCCAAGCTGACTTCAAGGGCCGATGAGACTGGCTCCCAGGCACCGCGCCCCGCCCCCTGACGTATGTGGCTCAGGCTTAGAAAAAGGCTGGGCCACCTGAGCCAGAAGGAGTTGCCCAGGAGAGACAGCAAGCTCATCACTGTCTGCGGGGGAACTTGGAGCCAGAGCCCACAGCCATGGTGAGGCGGGTTGACAGGTGGGGCAGGTGGGCTCGGCACTGGTCTGGTCGATTTGCCTCCCCCTCCCCCTGGCCGGGTCTCCCGGGAGCAGGGCACCTGCTGTGTGCCAGACCAGTGGAGCTGCAGAGCTCCCCAGGTTCCCAAGTGTGGCGGAGGGACAGGGCTCCTGACGTCAGGGTCCGGGTCTTGGAAGGCGGGTTCCGACCAGTGGCCAGCTTTGAGGACCCTTGGGGGGCATTTTAGCTGAAGGGAGGCAAAGTGGTGGTCGTGGGCGGCTGGCCATTCTTCCAGAGACTCCCCCCCCCCCACCGTGCATCTCCAGCGCCTGGGTTCCCTCTCTTGGTGGGTGGAGGGGATCCAGAGGAGGGAACAGTGTCCATGAGCCTAGGAGCTTGCCGGGCGGCCAGTGCACAGCATGAGGAGGTCCCAAGACTGTGCCGGGATCTCTGAGCTCCGTGTGATGCCCACAGAGAGGGAACCTGAAGGTGAAGATGCTGAGTGGCCAGGAGTTATCGATGTCCATACCGTTCTCCATGCTGACAGCGGAGCTGAAGGGGCAGATCGCCCAGAAGACCGGCGTGCCTACCTTCCAGCAACGCCTGATCGCCCACCCGTCCGGCACGGAGCTGAAGGACAAGCTTCCTCTCGAGGGGCAGAGCCTGAGCCCCGGTAGCACGGTCCTGCTGGTGGTGCTGAGCGACGACCCCCAGAGCATCCTGGTGAGGAACGAGAAGGGTCGCACCAGCGCCTACGAGGTCCGGCTGACACAGAAGGTGGCTGAGCTGAAGCAGCTGGTGAGCCGTGAGGAGGGCATGCCTGCCGACCAGTTCTGGCTGAATTTCGGGACCAAGAAAATGGAGGACCAGCGCCAGCTGGGGGAGTACGGCCTCACGCCCAATTGCACCGTGTCGGTGAACCTGCGCCTGCGCGGGGGCGAGGCAGGGGCAGGAGGGCTGCACTGAGGGCCCCACTGGAGTCCCCACCCAGTACCATAATAAAAGTTGATGCTAAGCTAACTGGCTGCCTCTGCGTGTGCCCTTGCCCCTCCCCCAGCACCCTGGCGGTGGCCAGCCTTCCATTCTGCACCCCTGCTGCTGAGCTTGGGGTAGGGGTGGAGGAGGGAGTAGGGCAATGGGACCCAGGGTCCCTGGGTGGTCACCAGGCTGGGCTGCCCAGTTGAGAAGCAGCCTGGTGGGGAGCAGCCCGTTAGCTCAGGTGGTTAGAGCTCAGGCTCATAACACCAAGGTTGCCGAGTCCATTCCCACATGAGCTGCACCCTCCACAACTAGATTGAAACAACTACTTGACTCAGAGCTGATGGGTCCTAGAAAAACACTGTTCCCCAGTAAAATTTCTTAATAAAGGAGCAGCAGCAGCCTGGTGGGATCAAAATAGTGAATGCCTACCCTGGAGAAATTGAACACGTATCCCCATACCTTTGGGAAACTAACTGCTAGACAAAGAAAAAGAAGCACGTGTGGGGGAGACCACCCCTGCTCCAGGTGGAGTCCTGGTCAGCCCCTGCACAACTGGTCCCATCCCAACATCTGGGTCAGCAGACAGCACAGGAAAGGGAAGGTCTGGTCAGGTCCCAAAGGCCACAAGGTGAGGTCCCAGCTGGGACCAGCACCCCTGGAAGTGGTGAGGGAGTGAGTCCCTAGGGCCTGCCTGGGGGCTGGGGGGGGGGCCTCCTGGCCCTCCAGGACCCGGCAGCTTGCCCTGTCCAGCCTGCATTGGTCTGGGGAGGGATGGGCCTTGAACATACACATCACTGTGGGGGATGAGCTGGTGAATGGAAACTGTTCAGAACAAATACACCCACCTTCAGGGTTTCACTCAAAGGAGGGGCCATGGCCAGCAGGGGAGGAGGCACCTGGAATGGAGGTTCCTCTAGCCTGTGTGGAAGAGCTTGTGGGGGGCACCTAATTTGGCACAAGTTTTACCTGTTTCCACGCCAGATGATTGTATATCAATTTACCAAATGAGCCCACGGAAGCCATGCTGAGTCAGCCTTGGAAACAGGAGAGATGGGGATGACACAGAACATACACCTCTCTGGGCTTTGGCCCATGACTCTGGGGACTCTCAGACCTCAGCTTTCAGACTCTCCAGGGGGATTTGGCTGGAGATCCAGGAGCCCCCTTTCTGGTCTGTGCGAGTCCGTATCTACACTGAGGGACCCCAGGTCTGCCTTGCTTATGACGGATATGTGTAGACATGCAGATGTGCGTGTGTGTAGGGGGTTCTCCTGGTTCCAGCCTCGTTTTCTGGGCCCCACCCTCACTTATTTGTAATACTGCAACTTAGCAAGTGTGAGCACACACCTCTGATGTCACCCTCCTGTCCTGAACCTCCCATCAGGGTCTGTGAGAAGTTGGGTCCTTGAAAGGGACCGCTTCTGCCGCTCACCCTTCATAGCTTCTGGCTCAGAGCTCTGCGGCTGGGTTGCGGTGAGGGGGTGCACCGCAGACCCAGCCCTAGAGGAACAAAAGGGGTTTCCTCTCGCTTCCTCTCGAGCTGCAGCTCGGTCAGGATCTAATTTGGACCCTCTGGGTCTCAGTTTATCCCTTGTACTTAGCCAGAATGGCTGGAGAAGCGCGCTTCTGGGAGCTAGGGAGGGGGCGTGGCTGGTCGTCCACAGCGGACCCGAGATTGCCGCCGCTAAACTGCAGGGGGAGCCCTGAGCCCTGCAGCTGGGCCCGAGCTGACCCGCGAACAGAAGGTGGGCGGGTCTGCGCTCCATTCTGACCAATCGCCTCAGCCCCCGCCTCGCATTGGTCCTAGGCAGCTGGGGGCGCGGCTTGGTGGAGCTGCCTCTTCTCCTGGACCAGCTGGGGGGTCCCGGGCCCAGCGGAGCTTCAGTCCCTAGTTCTAGCGAGGGGCTGGGGTTCCCCATCAGGTTCCTCCCGCCTGGGGAGGGGCGCAGTTCTGTAGCGCTCCAGAAGCAGCGGGGTCCGGGATCTGGCAGCCCCTCCCCGAGGCCAGGGAGCCCCCGCCGCTCCGGCCCCGGCGTAGCCTGGAGCCCCTTGGAAGTCCCGTCACGTCGCCTCCAGATTATGCATTAACCCGACTTCAGCCGCATTTCCTGGGGGGGCGGGAGACCTCCGCGCGGGCGGGGGGAGGGGCGTCCGTGGGGGAGCGCCGCAGCGGAGAGAACCCCGGGCCGCCCCGTGCCCCTCGCCCGGCCGTCCTCCGCCCTGGCCAATCCCACCACCCAGCTTGGCCCGACCCAGCCCGGCCTCCGCACCCCCCCAGCCCGGCCTCCGCCCGGCGCCGCGGTCCCGGCGCTTTGTTCGCGGGGCCGGCGCGGGTCGTGGGGCGCCCGGCGGC
>NW_017731634.1:2058003-2064857 GCF_001890085.2 Hipposideros armiger | reverse complement strand
CCGCCCCCACGCCGCCCGCGCTCCCACCGCCTACCGGGAGCTGCGTCCCGTCGTGTCCAGTCCAGTCCCCGGCACAGCCCGGCCCGCGCGCTTGCTCTGGCCGCTTTCCGCCGTCTTCGGCCCGCGCCATGGTCAGCCTGCGGCGGTCCGGCCCAGCCCCGCTGCTGCTGCTCCTTGTGGTGGCGGCGCGTTCCCTGCCTGGCGCCGACGGGACGTGCCCGGAACGCGCGCTGGAGCGGCGGGAGGAGGAGGCGAATGTGGTGCTCACCGGCACCGTGGAGGAGATCCTCAACGTGGACCCTGTGCAGCACACGTACTCGTGCAAGGTGGGCCCCGCCGGGACCCCCGGGACCCTGAGTCCCCCCCCTACCCTCCTGGAAGCCTGGGCTGGGGGCCTCTTCCCCGGCGATCCGGGCCCCCTAGCCTGGAGGCCCTCCCCTCGCGATGCCGGCCGCACGGCAGAGACCCCCGCCCCAGGCCGTGGGAACGAGCCCCAGACGCTTTGCAGCTCCCGCTCCCGCTCCCTTGGCGACCGCCGAATCCCCGGGTGGGGTACCGGGTCCCGGAAAACTCGCGCGCGCCGGAGGGAAAGTTCCTGCGTTCCGCTGCGGTCCCACCTGGCTCTGCCCCAGGCCCCGGGACACGATCACGTCTGCTTCTCCACCCCAAACCCACTCCCTTGGAAACAACTGCGCCGCCCCCCAGGGAGAGTGTGTGGCTACCGCACTGCCTCTCCACCAGCCAAAGAAAAGGAATAGGGACGAAAGGAGGTGACGCTTTCTGCTTGGGGTGGAGGGTTTCGCCTGTGGTCAGTGCTGTTGCCCCCTCCCCAGAGGCCTCCACCAGGGCGAAAGGGGGTGGTCAGGAGAGGGGATGGTGCACATCTAATCTTCCAACCCCAGGGATCCTGGTTGGGGGTGCTGCAGTGACGGGGCAGGAGCAGAGAAGTGGGCGGGGCCGTTGCTGAACCTCAAGTGTAGGGGGGGCAGGGGCAGGTGCCCCATCCCACTCCTGGGACTACTGCATCTCCCCTGGCCACAGGGGTAGGGGGTTTGCCTTGTCTCTCCTTCAGTGGGATCCCGGAGGCCCCTGGGGTAGGTGTGGAGGGTTTTTAACCATAGTCCATTTCTAAGGAGGGCTTATGGGAACCAGGGCCCGTTCCTTCTCTGGCCCCTAAAACCACCTCCCTGACCAGAAGTCGGATCATTCCTCCCCCTTGGAGCTGGGGACCTGTGGCAGCTTCTTCCAGATTGGCCTGTGGGGTTACAGCTGGGATCCCCCGCTGGGCCCCCTCCCCTCCACTGCTGGGCACTTCGCCAAGTCCCTGCAGGATTTTCCCGACTTCCTCCCCGCTGCTCCTGGGTGTGGCTGGGGGTGGGGGGGAGGCGACCAGAGCCACCCTATCCTCCTCTGTTGGTTATCCGCCGTTTGGAACCTACTGTGTGTCTGGAGGTGGGGGGAGAGGGTTGGACAATGCTCCCACCTGGGCCTCTGGAGGGTGGGTCCCTGCAGATGCTAAGGACCCAAGGCTCCCAGCAGGGAGTAGGCAGGTGGACCGGCCACCATTGTCTTATCCCCCATTCCAGAGGTCCTGAAGAAAGGGGCTTCTTCTCGAGTGCGTGGGTGCATGTCCCCTGGGCTCATATGGACCTGTTCCTTTGAGGGCAGCCGGTTCAGCCTGCAGCTCCTGCGACCCTCCTGGGCACCCCTGGGTAGGCTGTGGGCATCCCAGGGCATGATTTGTCAGAGCAGGTGCCCTCAGGGCCCCAAGAACGAGATGTGGAGGGTGGGGCTGCCCTGTGCTGCCTGAACTTGATTTTGTGGCTTACAGGCTGCCTTGACTGCACTCACAGTAGGAACCTGGAAGGAGGAGGGGTCTTTCACCTCCTAGGGGGAGGGTCTTAGCTCACCCACAGGCTGGCCCAGAGCCCTGAGCTCAGAGCCTGCTGCCCTGAAACTCCACCGTCCATGTTAGCTGCTGCTGGCTCTGCCCAGGGGTGGGTGGGATTAGTGGGGCATGGGAGGCAGGTACCCCAGGCCAGGTGGGTCCCCTTCCCAGATCCAGCCTGAACTGACATGGACATCGTTAGACTTGGGGGGCTGGGGTCAGTTAGACCTGAGGGGTGGGGCAGCTGTTTCCTGGGGGAGGAGTGTGTTCACAGGCCTGGTGTTCTCATGACATCTACTTGTGCTTCCTTGCACCCTTGGTTGGGGGGACTGACCCAAGATCTCCTTACATCTCAGCCCAGGGTTGGGGACTGCCTGGACGTTGGGCCTGAGCAACTGAGGTGCGCAGAGTGGGAAAGGCCCCGGCGCCCAGCCTGGTGTTGCCTCTGGCCCCCACGGCCCCCTCTGTCTCCCTAGTGGGAAGAGGACCACTGATACCTGCCCCCCTCCACTCCAGGTTCGGGTCTGGCGGTACTTAAAGGGCAAAGATGTGGTGACTCAGCAGAGCCTGCTGGATGGCGGCAACAAGGTGGTGATTGGTGGCTTCGGAGATCCCCTCATCTGTGACAACCAGGTGTCCACCGGAGACACAAGGATCTTCTTTGTGAACCCTGCGCCCCCATACCTGTGGCCAGCCCACAAGAACGAGCTGATGCTCAACTCCAGCCTCCTGCGCATTACCCTGCGGAACCTGGAGGAGGTGGAGCACTGTGTGGAAGGTGCGTAGGGGACAGAGGGTAAGGGGGGGACGAAGACGACGGACGGACCAACGGACAGACGAGGGTGATGGGGGCAGAGGGTGACGGGGGGGGCAGAGACTGATGGGGGGACAGAGGTTGATGAGGGGGAGACAGGGTGATGGGGGTGTGCAGAGGGTGACGGGGGTGGGGGGGGCGCAGAGGGTGATGGGGGAGGGGAGGAGAGTGTGTTGTAGGCTGCAGCACATGCTGTCTTGTGGTCTGACCTTCCCAGCTCCCTGGCTTCCCAGCTGTGTCTCTGGCCACCTCAAGGTCAGCTGCAATCTCTGACATTAGCAGTGCTTCCCCTGACCCCCCACAATGCTACTATCGTTTGTTTTGGAAACAAGCAAATCCCAACCCTGCAAAGGGACAGGCTTCTGCCTCTTCCCCTTCCCCACCCCCTCCCTGGCTCTGTATCTCCTGGAGGGTCCCCAGGTGAACGAACACCAGCTGTTTATGCTCCTGCAAAAGCCCAAACATCTGTCTAGACGGTGCCCAGATGTTGAGCAAACCCCTGGGAGTGGGGTGTAGGGATTGGGGGGGCTGCCCCCTTGTGTGTTCCAAGCCCTGTCATTTCTGGGAAGGGGCATTTCTGTGGGGTAGGGGCTTCTATGGGTTTAAGGAGGTGTGGAACTCCCTAATTGAGGTGAAGAACTTTTTCTTGTCTGCTGTCCACACAAGGCTATTCTGAACAGCATAAGCGTGCCCCTCCCCCACCCAGCCTCTGGGAGGTGGACCAGGATCACATGACCCGGGTTCCCCCCACCCCCTCACCCCAGGATATTCCCAGTTGGGGGCTGAGATCCTTGGCTGGGGAATGTGGCAGGGAGAATGTAGGGACTGCCTGTGGCCCTCACATCCTGTCTGTCCTCTCATGGCTGTCTGGTGTATGAAGGGGTGGGAAAATGCTTCCTCCCCAGGGCAGTGGGAGGGCTCTGTGACTTCCTGTCCCCGGGGAAGGCGAAGGCAACCCTGTCTCTCTTGTTGGCTGGTAGGGAAGTCCCACCTTTTATCTAACTTATTGCTGTGAAGCTGGCTTGGCTTTTGTGGGGTCCTGGATGATGGTGGACTCATCCGGCCTGGGAGGACAGTGCAGGGGGAGGGGTGGGACCCGAATGGGGTGGGGAGCTCTGCAGCACCTTGCCCAGACTGTGCTCAGCTGCTTCTGGGGCTGCCGCAGGGCCCCAGGCCAAAGCATCGCAGAGAAGCCGGCAGGGTCGAGTGTCCCTGGTCTCTTCCCAGCACTGGCTCAGCTGCAGGGTCCCAGCCTGGCCCTGCCACCAGGCACGGACTTGAGACCCTGGCCCTGCTCTGGAAGTTTGTGGTCCAGTGAAAAGATGGGAGGATAGCATGGAGATGAGGCGGGCTGTGGGATGGTGAGATACAGTTTTGGGGATGAGGTGGGGCTAAGGAGAGGCTGAAGAAAAGGGGTCAGGATAGAAAGTCCCCCGTGCCTCAACAGGGGATTAAGGGGGCGAACCATTAACTCCACTGCTGGATGGGTCAAACCTGAGGGTCCATGACTCAGGAACTGAGGCCTTCTGTGGTGTCAGAAGAAGGCACGTGGCAGGAGGGCCACCCTGGGCAAAACAAGGTCCTCCATCTTGCCATCCAGGTGCGGGCTCTGGATGTGCTGGGCTGGGCAGAGGAATTGCTGGACAGGAGGGCCCACAGGGAGAGTCCCCCAGCCAGGACTGGGTCAGCTCTGGGCAGCCAGCACTCAGAACAGTCTAGGGCCTGAGCTTCTGCCAGGGGTGGGGTGTTGGGACCCACAGGCCAGTGTACAGCAATGGGGTGGGCCACCAGGAAGGAAGGTCTCAGGGAAAGGGGTTCATGGTGATGAAAGGACAGGAAGTGGCCCTGACTGGCCTGGGGCCTTGCAGGTGGAGTGGGAGTCTGGGGAGGGGAGGGGATGGGGGCCAGAATGAGGAGCTTGGGCCCCAGTGGAAGGCGCTGAGGCGTTGAGCCGAGTGACATGGTACTCTGCTTCAGCAGCAGACCAGGGTGGCCGATGGGGGTGGGCTGGGCACATGGGCAGGTTTGATGCATCACAGGGGCCTGGGGTGAGATGGGATATCCGCCTGAGTGCCCCAAAGCCTGAGGAACAAGGTCCTCTGGAGCTAGGGCCAGGCTTGGGGAAGGAAATCCTGTGCGCACATCCCCCAAGCTGGCTGGGGTGGGAGGAGGGGCTGCCTCCTGCCCTGTGGGAGATGGGACCTCAGACCTCACCCCATGCTCTCCAGGAGCCCAGGCCTCACCCTAGTGAGGGGGACAGGGCTGGAGATAAGCTGACCCCTTCCTGCCTGACTCTGACCCCATTCTGCTCCCAGAGGCCCCACCTTGTCCCTAGCACATCCTCCCAGGCCTCCCACCTGGGCTGCTGGCCGGGGGGCCCACCCCCTCATCCCTGCCTGCTCACTGCAGGGGCACCTGCTGCTGGGCGGCACACATGGTCCCAGCTTTGCTAGGACTTGCCTTCCTCAGTTTCTCCCCCAGGGCCTGCAGGGTCTTCCTGGTTCTGCAGGTCTGGCCCCTTCCCCAGCCTCCAGCCCCCAGGAAGGCTCCTCCCAACCCTGGCTGGGGAGCCACATTCCTGGCATAACTGAGACAGGTATGTGTTCCTCCCTCTGCACCACCTTTGGGTGAGGGAAGTCCAGCTGCTGTGGGACAGCCTCTTCCGGAAGGAGACCCCCGCCCCCTGCTTTGTCAGAGAAGTGGCCTGGCCTCTTCCAGTGCCAGCCGCCCACACGTCCTGAGCCTGCTCAGGCTGGCAGCTGAGCGGGCATCTCCTCCAGTCCTCCCTCGGCCACCTTGCCCTGGTCTGGGTACTGCCTACATACTCCCAACACCTCCCTGTGTCCACCTCCTGAAGACTAGTCCTGGGGCCTCCCCTGAAGCCCCCAGGAGGACACAAGCCTGGCTGAAGGCCAGCAGGGCAGCCTGGGGCCCTTTCCTCCCAAGAAGGAGACAGGAGCAGAGAAAGGAAGTGTTGTGTGCCGGGCCTGGCACAGGGACAGGGTCAGAGTGAGTCTGGCGCTGGCCCAGTCCGGCCCTGCCCAGCCTGAAGCCGGGGTCCTGGCGGCCACACTCCCTGGTCCAGTCTGGGTGGCCCGATTCTGGAGATACCTTCCCTCTGGCATGCCAGGCCGGCTGCGTAAGGCCTTCGCCAGGGCACTGCTGTGGCTCAGGCTAGAGTGGCCACAGAGCTGGGTGTGGGTGGCAGACCTCCCCCCTGGATCTCCACAGTGCGGGGGCGTTTCTGGGCTACCTCCCTCTGCTGTCTGGCACTTAGCTTGTGCGCCCCCACAATTCCTCAGAGTCTGCCCTACTCCCTCCACATTGCTTCCTGTTCCGGCTTCCCTCTCCTGCCTGGTCGGGTCTGGATTGCAGGTTCCCACCCCGCCCCCTCCAGGCCCCACCCAGCGGCCTCCCTGGTCCCGCCCCAGGCAGGCCTGGGCTCGAGGCTGTGCACCGCCCCCTGCTTCCGTTCCGGGGCGGTGTCTGCCCAGGTGGGGCGTGATTTCCCCCGCCCCCTCCCCCCGGCCGCAGTGCTGAGTGCTCCCACCTGGGTGTCACTAAGAGTCAGCGATTGGCGGCTCTAGTGCGCAGGAGTGGACTTGTGCGGCTCTGAGGCCACCTGGGTTCCCAGCCGGTCGCTGGCGCGTTCACTGGGATAGCAGAGGGGGTGGGCTTTGCTGGCTGAAACCAAAGGGCTTGCCGTCTGATCTTGCTTCCCTTTGGGCTGAGCTAGTGGAAAGAACTCTCGGCTTTTTCCAGACCCCACCCCAGCCCTCACTCCCCACCCGGAGAGGAGCCTGGCCTCCATTCTCCCTGTAAATTGGAAATGGGGAAAACAATTGTTTTGAAACTGCCTCTCTCCCTTTCTGTCTACACTGCCCTCCCCACCCACCCCCACCCCCAGTGGTGCTGGACAGAGCATTCTGGTGGGGCCTGCCTGCGCCCTCGCAGCATTTCCAGGTGCTGGGACCCGCACTGCACAGTGGAGATGTGAGATGGCCTGGTCAGGGCTAGCTGGCCTGGGTCTGGGGGCTGCATCCCCGTGTCCCTGCCAACCTTCCCGGAAGCGCAGTGAGTCCAGATTTCAGGGCCATGGGTGTAGCCAGAGGTCATTCCCACCATCCCCCTGCTTCAGTCAGGCCAGCAGAG
>NW_017731634.1:2037764-2057863 GCF_001890085.2 Hipposideros armiger | reverse complement strand
CCCCCCCCGCAAAGCCTGTCCCCTCATCACTGCAGGAGGGTGGAAAACAGCTGGAGAAACAGGCTCCTCCCACCGCAGTCCTTCGCCTCCACCTGTGGAACCCAGGCCAGCGACACCCCCCAACAAGTTCAATCCTTGCCCAGAGGCCTGGGGAAGGGGAAAATGGACTTCCTGCCCTGCCTGCCCGGCTCTAGCATCTCCCTCCCCACTGGGATAGAGGAGCCATGGTTCGCCCTGCGGCCTGACTGGGGTAGGGGCTGCAGGCACAGTTGTCACAGTAGTACTAGTGGCACTTGACACCCCAGAGTCCCAGGAAGTGCCTGCCTCTCATCATTGAGAAAAAGGAGGCTCAGAAAATCAGATGGCACCCGAGTGACATTACCCCATGACAAAGATGCATCTCAGCTGAGGAGGGCACCGGTGCTCAGGAGGGGTCATGTTCGAGCTCAGGCTGTGGCTGGGACCTGGACGGGGTGAACTAGGCCTCCAGTGGGACCTCTCCCCCCAGAGCAGATCCTGAGAACTTCCGCTGAGGAAGGCCCCTGCCGGGGCTGGGGGCTGCTTATGCTGGAAGTGGCCCTTCCTGGCCACTCTCACACTCCTCCCATGGAGCCGCGCTGGGCTGGAAAGTGGAGAGGGGGAGCTCTGTCCTCAGCGGGCTGTTTCCTCACTGTGTGGTCTGCACGCATGTGTGTGTGTGTGTAGCAGCCTCACATGTGCTGATTTGTACACATGAGGATCCGGGTGAGAGCCCCAGCTAGTGGCCTGTGCTTACCTGGGTTCAGTGAGGGCTGGGGCCCTGCAGGTGCTCTGACAGTCTAGTAAGGGGTGACCTTTGCTTGTGTGTCAGGGACTTGGGACAGAGCTCCAGCCTCTGTTCCCTGTGGGTCCTGGCCTTCCTTGCTCTGGGTTGTCCCGTCTCCTGCCTGCTGCTCCAGTGTCCCGCTGAGCCCCCTGTGCCTGGCAAAGGGTGGGCACCTCCTCCTGCAGGCCCTGCCTCTGGAAGTGACCACAGTGGTTTCACAGTGCTGGAGATGAAAGGGCTGTGGTGAGGACAGGAGAGAGTCCCTGAGGGCCACTTGGGTTCACTGTCCCTTCATGTGCCAGTTTGTCACAGGGCTCTGGGGGTGGCAGAGCAGTTAGGTAGTCAGGCCAGGCCATTCAGGAGGGGGTGGTCTGTCGCTGGACTCAGGTGGGCCTGAGCCTTTTTTGCTCCTCTCCTTATCCCCCTTCAGTTGCCTGCATGGCGTGCTGGGAGCAGGCAGCCTGGTGTGGCTGTGGGCACCTGCCCCTGTGCCCACAGATGGGAGGCTCCAGTGAACATCTGGCCTGACTTTGGCGGGTTCTGACCCACCAGTGGGGAGGGGATTTGGGCCCTCTTCTCTTCCTGGAGGGGGAGGCCCTGGGGTCCATTCATAAGATTCATTCATTGGTTCCTCCTCACCCATACATCCCTTCACGGCCCAGCAGCAGACCCTCACAGGGCCATTGGAAGGGCCGTGCTAAGGCTTTGGGGTGCTTCCCAAGGAGGCCAGATGTGTGCTGTGTGTCGAAGGGGGAAGCTGCAGGAAGGGCATTTGGGTGGAAAAGACAGCATGTGAGGCTGGGTGGGTACGGGGAGCAGCTGGTGGCCCTGTTAGGGTAGCTCGGGTGAGGGCTGGGAGAAAGCAGGGGAGGGCGGGGGGGCTGGAAGCCCACAGTCAGCCCCATGACCGCCTGGGTGGGAGAGTGAACCTTCCTGAGTGGAGCCTTCCCACGTGACAAGTGGCAGGCACCTGGCACCTGCGCTGTTCTCCTGGCATCCGTTCTCCCCCGGGACAGGTTCCCCCTCACCCTGGCTGCCTCCAGAGTCTCTGTCCTGCGTCTCTTTCCATCTCTGCAGCTCTCTTCTCTCTGGTCTCTGTCTGCGCCTTTGTTCTCTGCACCAGTGAGTGTCTGTCTGCGACTGCTTTTCATCCTGACATCCAACTGGCTACCAACTCAGACTTTGGGCCTGGGCTCTGGATCCCCTATTGCCCCCCGTGGTGCCCAGCTCCACACAGCTGTCCTCAGCAGGGACACAGGGTCTCCCCACTCACAGGCACTGACCACACCTGGGCACCACCCTGGCTCCCCCAGCTTTCTCCTTCCTCCTGGAGATGGCTGCAAGAGGTGGGCTTGGGGCTGTCCTGGTGAGGAGGGACCGAAGGCGTGGCTCAGCCTCGCATCCCTTTCTCTTCTCCAGGTGCCTGCTGTCTCTCTCCTGTTTAGCTGGCTCCCCCTAGTGGCTGCGGCGGGTGTCCTGGCAGGTGTCCAGCTCCCTCCCTCGCTCCCCAGGCCTGAGGATCTGCCCACTGGCTCCTCCTGGCTTCCTGTAGCCTCCTGCTTGTTCTCACCTGGGCCTCTGTAGTTGCCTCTGCCTGAGGGCTCTTCCTCCAGATCGGTGCAGACCCCTCTCCCCATCCCTCAGGTCTCTGCAGATGTCACCCCTCAGACCCTCCAACCTGGTGCCCCCTCTGCCAGTGTAACCTCCCTGAGGGCGGAGAGCTAATCTGACTCAGGATACACCTCTCGAATTTAGATCAGGTCAGGGAGGGAGGGAGAGAGGGAGGGGCCCTGGGCACAGATGAGCAAAGAGCGATGCTGAGTAATGAGTTAGGGAGCTGTGCGGCAGCTGCCTTTGCAGCCCGCAGTTCTGAGAGCCAGCCATGCTAAGCCCATTCCCAAAACTCATTTAATCCCACCACCCGGCAGTGTGGGCTAACTGGCGGAAGTGTGGGTGGGTACAGAGCCAGACATGGGCACCTCCTGGCTTCACCTGAGGCTGCGATCTGGGAACTGGGCTGGATGCCACCTCCTTCCCAGAGGCTGGCTGTTATCCAGCAGCGACATCCCGCTGTGAAACGCCCATTGTCTGCTAAGACCGAGGGGGAGGGGACTGCCGTAGCCTGAGACAGGAGGCCAGGGGCTTGGGGAGGGGGCTCCTCTGCCCGGTTCTGTTTCCCCTCCCCCATCGAGGCTGCCAGGCACCTGTGACTCTGAGCGGCCGGCAGCCAGCGCTCGATGCTGCGTGCCGGGCTCGTGGAGATGGCGCTGGCCGGGTGAGGCCTCGGCACTAGCGGTGCGTGTGCGCATGTGCGGTGCCCCGCCCCCACCCCATCCTTTGGGAAGGAGCTGGGCCCCAATCCCAATGGAGTGAGCCAGGGGTCATCTGCATGAGAAAGGGGCCAGCAGGTTGCCCGTGGGCTGGACTCTCCAGGTGCCATTTCCTGACCTCAGGGCCAGAGATGTACCTGGAGGTGTCCAACCGGAGCCTGCGTGTGTGCACACGTGTGTACGTGTTGTGTGGGTGAGGAACAAACCTTATGTTACATGAAGATGAGTGTGTGGGATGCCCAGTGTGTATGCACACAGCTGTGTGTGTGAGACACCCAGTTCCTGTGCAAACTTGAGTGGGTGTACGTGTGTGTCTGCATGCGTGACACTGAAGGACCGAATGTGTGTACACGTGTGTTGCAGTTGCATGCTGATGTGTGTAAGCCCAGAGACCAGGGGCTAACTCCTGGATCAGAGTATCGTCTGTTCATTCCTAGGGCATAAGCCTGTCTGGGCTGGTCAGGGCTGAATGATTTTGAGTCTGATGATCCCAAAATAGCTCTGGTAGCCTGAGTTCCCCTCCCAGAGGCTGGGTCTGGGGCCTCAATGGCCCTTTGTCTCCCTGAAGGCGGCCAGCCCCTGTTGGGGGCTCCGACTCAGACTGGGACTGGGAGGGACCAGGCTGCAGGCCGGTTCCCCTCCCAGGCCCTGCGTGTAGGCCCTAAGCTCCACCCAGTATTGGCTGGGTTGGCCAGGCCCCTCACCACGTGAGCATCTGAAGGCCAGCCCATTTGTGGGCAGATCCCGGGGTCTGTGCGAGGGCGAGGCCTCCCCTGCCAGCCCCCACTCCCGGCTCCCACTGATCCCTAGAGTTACTGCTCCCACACCCTGGTTCCTGCAGAGCGCCCCACCCCCATGATGTCCCTCCGTTGCAGTGGCAGGAGCAGACGGGTGTGTCCCCTGTAGGCACAGGGCACACCTGGGGTTTCACCCCTGGCACTGTCAGAGGGGCCCTCTCTGAACCAAGGGATGCGGACTGCAGTCTTGGAGGGCTGCAATGAGGAGTTATATGGGAAGGTGTGAGAACCGCCATGCCGTGAGAGAAAAAGTCAGACCCTGCCCGGGGTGCTCCCGGTCCAGGGCGGTGCCTGGGGAGCCACAGGCACTATCAGTGTGGTGTGGGCAGTGCCAAGGTCCATTGAGGTGAGGGGGGTGAGAGGCTCCCCTGAGAAGAGGGTGACGCGGCCAGGGGCCAGGGTCGCCAAGTGGCTTGATGGATTGCTTCTCTGGGCACATAGTGACACAGGGTGGGGGAACCACTTTGTTTATTGGCTTTTCCTGCAAGGTTTCATTAGAACCTCAGGTTCCAGGGCTCCAAGAGGTTTGAAGACCTCTGCCATGGGTGCTGGGGGCCCTGATGGGAGGGCTGACCCCGTGTGGGATTTGGCACTAGTGTGCCTGGCCAAGGGATGGAAAAGTCAAGGGAGACGGACCTGGCGGAACTGGGCGCTGGCTGGCAGGGGCTGCCTGGCTCTGGAAGGTTGTGTGTGTGTGTGTGTGTGTGTGTGTGTGTGTGTGTGTGTGTGTGTGTGTGTGGAGGAGCCCGCCTGACCAGGAGGGAGTGACCAGGGCCATGTTTGTGAAGCAGCTGGACACCTGGTAGGGTGGAGTAACCTTGGGGAGGGTTCAATTGAGGCACAGAGATGGCTGTTGATGCTCTAGGGTGGTGCCACTACCAATGGGTAGAGAGTTGGGGTAGCACCAGGAAGGATCTGGGCCAGGGCCAGGGCAGAGGAACCCCAGATCTGGAGGGAGGGACTCTAGGGAGGTGGATGTGCACAATGCTTTCCCAAGGTGGGCCAAGATTAGGCCTAAGAGTAACCAGGGGTGGCACTGGTGGCAGTAGCAGTTTGGCCGAAAGGGGACCCGCTGACAGACAGCAAACACAAAACCCCTCCCAAAGCCTGACTGCAGGGTGTGTGAGGTGGAGGGAGGTGCAATTAAAGTTTTTTTCAGCTGGAGTGGGGAGTTGGTCAGCTGCCGTTGAAGGAACTGACCCCCATGAGAAGAGGGTCCCTCCTGTCCTGGAGGCTGTGCTTCCTCTCCCTCTCCCCAGAAAGGGCTGGAGGACGCTAGGAGGGGCAGGTGGTGGAGGTCGTTGGGCGTGCACGGCCTGTGACCAGGTCCAGTATGGAGGGGGCCACTTAGGGGTCCCTCCCACATGACTGCAGGCGGTGAAGGGAATGTGTTGGTCATGGAGATTGTCACCATGGTATCCTTGCCACGGAGGGAGGGACGGGACACGACACGGTCCCCCCAATCAGGCAGGGAGCTGTGGACCTGACGGTCCCGGGTAGGGTTGGGGAAGGGGGTGTCCTCAGGGGGCGGATGTGGAACGTTCTGACTGCGTCCCCGCCCTGCTGTGACGTCACGGCCCTGATGTTCGCGGGGCGGCCTCTGCGGGGCGCTCTAGACAGGGGACCACACCCGGAGTCCCGCGGCTATTTGCATAACACTTATTTACAAGTAACTCATTTGCATGTTCCTCTCACCGCCACTTCCGGGAAAAGAGTTGGGTGGTGTGCGAGTGGTTTGAGGGGTTGCTGTCCATTCTTAGGAAGGGATGGGCCCATCATGCCACCCCCCACCTTCGGCATTCGACTCAGCCCACTTTCCACCTGTGTGTATGTAGGCCCCCCCCCCCGCCCACACACACTGCCACGGTGGGGCCAGCAGAAGCAAAGACACGCACAGGCACACACGGTGATGACACGCAGACAGTAGCCCAGAACCGGGTCCCCGGTGCAGGCCTGAGCCCCGCTGCGGGTACCCAGACCCTCAGGCACAGCACAGCACAGCCCATCCAGGTGGGAGTGGGAGAGGACCCGGACGCAGCCGCAGCTCCTAGCCCTGCCAGTCCCTGTTCCCGCCGCACTCTTACCCCCTTCACCCCAGCACTGCCCGCCCAGCACCTGCCTCCTCTCCAGCCCCAGCTCCCGTTCTCCCCTCATCCGCCCCTGCCCAAGCTCCTGTTCCTTTCACATCCCCGCTCCTACCTCCTGCCGCTCCCCAGCGCCCCCAGCCCCTGCCGCTGCCCCGCCTGACCCTGCGTTCCCTTTTGTGCCGCCGTCCTCTGTCCCCATCGCCGGATCCCTCCTGCGCCGCGCGAGCCGCGACTCCCCGCGGATGCCGGGGGTCCCTGGAGGCGTCTTCCTTTGTCTCTGCTCCCCGCCCTCCCTCCGCGGCGCCCCTCGCTCCTCACTCACCGCCTCGGCCCCGGAGAGGGCGAGGGGAGCCGGCGCTGCGGCTGGAGGCGGGAGCCGGGAGCCCGAAGCCGCGGCGCGGCGCTTCCCCGGCCTGCTCTTTATTCTCTCCCCTCTGGCGCGCGCGCTGCTCCAGCTGCCATCACCGTCCCCGCCTCTGCCGGGGACTGGAGCAGCCGGGACCCTCCGCGCGCTCGCCCCGCCGCGCCTCCCTACCGAGTCCCGAGTGAGGGGCAGCCGGCCGCTGGTCCCCTCGGACCGGCCTTTGCAGGGTAGCCTGGCTGCGGGGCTCCCAGCGGCTCCAGGAAGACTGAGCTCGCCAGCGTCCTGCAGAGATCTGCTGGCGCCTCTGGCCCAGGCCCGGACGCCTGGACAGGTTGCGGACAGCGCGGGTGGCTGCTGGCCCTCAGTTCCTGATCCGCCTGCCTTTGAGCCCACATTTCAAAGGCATTTCTGCTCCTGAGAGCTCTGCACTCCTCCCAGCATGAGCCTGGAGGGCTGTGGAGGGGGCCTGGCACCCCTGGCATGCCACTGCAGCTGAACTTTGAGAACATAGCTGTGGTCAGCTGTCCCAGGGTTCCAGAATGGGGGGCGTAGCCCCAGAGAGGCCTAAGGGTGCCCCATGAGGACCGCACACCCTGAAAGAGTGGAGGCTGAGGAGCCCGGGGCCATGCCTCCACTGCTGCTGACGCAGGACCCCGGGCAGCAGCGCGGGGTCTCCCTGCTGGTGCGCTATTTCATGATCCCCTGCAACGTCTGCCTGATCCTGCTGGCCACGTCCACGCTGGGCTTCGCTGTGCTGCTCTTCCTCAACAATTGTACGTGGCTGCGGGCGTGGCCACCCTGGGCCAGGCCCAAGTGACCCTGCCTCTGCTGGCTGAGCTCCCCCTACTTCAGCTGCCAAGGATTGGGGGAAAGGCAGGGACACGGAGAGGCCACCAGCTGGGATACAGCTCAGATGGGCCACCTGCATCTTCTAGAGTCAGGATGGGCCATTCTGTGGGCCCCTGGAAGCCTGTCCTTGGGCTCATGGGGGGCTGGCCCTCATCCTGAGCTGCAGAAACAACTTTCTTCGGGAGTGGGGACTTTGACAGGGTTGGAAACTGGGCTCTTCTAGGGAATAGGTGGCTGCCCACACCTGCCGCTGGGGCCCCACCTCACAGGTGTGAGGCTCTGACGGTGCAGCTGGAGGGGCAGAGAAGAGCAAAGGCCTGTGCCTTTGTCTGTCCCAGGGGCCTCGCCAGTGCTCAGGGCTCAGGGGAGGGCAGGGGAAGGGATGTGGGCAGGCAGAGGTGACCCCTCCAGGTTGGGCAAAGGGACAGGCTATGGAAGAACATGCTCAGAGGGGCCTAACTTTGTCGATTTTTTTTTTCCAGACAAACCTGGGACTCACTTCACACCAGCACCCCCGACACCTCCAGATGGTAAGTGTATGCACTGGTGACAGACTGAGCTTGGGAGTTTGTGCCTGGAGAGTCAGGGACCATTTTGGGGTTGTGTGCACCTCACATGTTAGGTGTATCTGGAGCAGGCATGAAGATGGACGAGGGAGCCTGGGTTCCCTTCTGGGGAGTCCACAGTGGTGGAGAGCAGAGGGAGTGTGGGGTCTGGAGTCCCTGGGCCTGGCAGGGGCCTGACTGCCAGCTATCACATGTGAGTGTGGATTGACTTCTCTGGGCCTCAGCCTCCTTGGCCACAAAATTGGGAGTAAATCCTGGAGCCCACAGGTTGTGAGATGGGTCAGACAATGTATGCAAAGGGGTGGGGGTTTCAGCAGGACCAACGGCAGCTGTCCGGGGAGGCACTGGAGGGCCTGTCCGTGGGGCTGAGCAGACTGGGGCTGGCTTTCTTGACCCCCTGTGTGGGTGGGGCCTGGGCTCCCTGCGGGCCTGCCAGTGTGTGACCAAGCTAATGTGAGAGGGGTAGAGAGAGCTGTTAGTGCTGTTGGGGTGGCCTGGGGTCTCTTTGGGGGAGGGGAGCCCCTAGGTTAGCTCTCAATACCTAAGCTCCTGCTGGATGTGTGCCCGCCCAAGTTCATGGAGTCAGGTATAGAGGGCTGTGCGTACTTGGGCTGAGCCGTGGGAGGAGGCAGGTCTGCACTGGGCGGGGGGCCGGGCGGGGGGCTGTGTCATCCATAGGCCGTGGGCAAGATTTTCAGATTGGTCTTAGTGGGAGGACGCTCTCCCCTCTCCCGTCGTCCTCAGCCTCCTCTCCTGAAGCCTGACAGGCTGCTGTGTGTCCTTTCCTTCACACAAACACTGACATTCTGCAGAGGGCCCCATGCCCACGCTCCGATCCTATTGCACACTCGGGGACAGCTACACGCCAGGGACATCGTCATCCCTTCCAGGCACACACACCACACATTTGTGGCCACTGGCAGGGCTTGGGGTGTCCACTGCATCCCCCAACCCACCTGAGAGCTAGAGGGGAGCTAAATATAACCTCTCCAGCGGTGGCTATAAAAAGCCATTGCCGCCGCCCGCATCGGGCATCGTGAGGGGCCTTGGACATACAAGAAGCGAGACTGGGAAGCTGAGTGGCCAAAGGGGGGCTCCTGCAGGACATTGAGCTGGGGTGGGCATGGAAGTGCCAGGGGCACGCAGGAGCACGCAGCACACCTGCACCTGTGAGGGGCAGTTTGAATGATGATCAAGAGCTAACAGGTGTGCCTGGCACACAGCATGGCTGTTACAGCGAGCTGTGCCTGTACGTGTGTATGCATGTATGTGTGTGATCGCACCTGTCTGCATGCGGTCTCTGCTTGTGGGCATTGCATGTCTAATCAGGAAACTCGTCTTGAGTGTTTATGGTCCCCTCGTCCCGTGGGGGAGCAGAGGTGTGAACGGAGCAGCCCTCACCTCGCCTAACAGCCTGAGCGTGGCCTAGGAGAAGCTGTTTCAGCGTGTACGGGGGCCAGGCCCATTATGCTCCAAACCTTAGCTTTGCCTGAATCACATCACCGAGTGCCACAGCTGCCCTGGGAACTGGGACACTGCCCCTCAGGAACTGTCGCTCTGGGTGGGAGTCTGTGCTGGGGCCTCAGCTCGAGGGCCCCCAGAGGCACCCTGGCCCCTCCTTGGCCCTCAGCCACCTCTAGTTTAATTGTTGGTCCCAAGGCACCTGTCTCGATCCTGTGGTCTGCTGCCCCGGCCCCTTGCTTTCCAGGCCATTCTCTCACACCCACACCAGTGCCCAGCTTTGTTCGTCACCTGTCTCCCCAGGTCTCTGTCTTCAGGGACAAAGCGGATCCCTGGGCTGTGGAGGATGGAGCAGGTCTTGGTGGGTGAGGGACATGCTGGTCATCCAGGAGTAGCTGTCCTTGGCTAAGGGGTTGGGACCTTGGCAGGGGTCTGGCTGGACCAAGGTGACCAGCGGGAGAGAGGCCTGAGCCCAAGGGCATAGATGCAGCAGCTGGCCAAGGAGCCTACGGTACAATGAGGTGACCAGGTCCTTGGCCGTGGGGTCAGGACCCTGAAAAAGACCTTGGTCCAGTTGATCAGCCAGCTGGACATTAGCAAGTGTCAGTGGTTTGGGCCTGGGAGTGCCGGGGGCCTTGGTGAGGGAGGGCCGAATGTGCGAGGGAGGCCAAGGAAGATGAAAGAGAAGAGGGGGCATGGTGGGCATGGTGGGAGTTTGGTTAGAACCAGGGCAGAGGGGCGGCTGAGCTGAGGACATTTCGTGGTAGCTGACACCACACAGATGCATGCTGCGGACCCTTCAAGCGTTTGCAGACATTGGCCCATTTAACCCACAACCCTGGGAGCTAGGCCTCATTGTCCGCTTCCACAGAAGGAGATACTGAGGCATGGCGGCCAAATGCAGACCTGGGGGCAGGCTCTGATGAAGGATCTGAGGTGGGGGGAGTACAGGGCTGTGGTGGCCAAAAGGGAGCATAGGTGGTTTGTAGCAACTTCAGGCTGGGGCGACCGTTCTGGCCTCAGCCAGGCTCTTGCTCAGTCAGCCTGTGTGGGGTGGGGTGGGGACAGGGACGCCCCAGCAGACACGTAGGAGCCCGGGGTGGGCTATTGCCATGGTAATGGGGAGCTCCAGGTCTCTGTGCTCCCTGCCTGCCCTCCTCAAAATTGAGGGTGCTTCCTTTTGCCCCACTTCCTGAGTCTGCTGGAAGGTGATGGTGGGAGCCAGCTCCAGCCCCCATAATTTATTAATGATAATAGGATCCAATTAAACATTTTTTTTAATATAGTAAATGCTTTTTTTTTTTTTAAGTTTTTTTTTTATTGGTGAATTGGGGGGATGGGAACAGTGCTGGGGAATTGGGGGAAGGGGACAGACAAGTTGCTGTCGTTTTGTTCTTCAGTCTAGTTGTGGAGGATGTTGCTTCACTGGCCCAAGTTGGCACCATCATTGCGCCTCTTCCCGGGTGAGGCAGATCAGTCGCCGGCTTCTGGACGGCCGCTCACTGCAGCTGCTGGCTGCTCACGTCGGCTGCTGGCTACACACAGCAGCCCATGGCAACCCACTGCCACAGGGGCTGCAGCCTATGCCGTCGCCGGCGACTCACGGCAGCCCAGCTCCAGGTTGAGCTTTAAACATTTATTTTTAATGGGCCCACCCACCCGTGGACATGCATTCCTGGGTAGGGGTCCCTAGAAGTCAGCCTCCCCCCCCCCTGCCCCTGAACCCAGGAGGGGCTGTCCTTGACAGTTTCCCCCCTGTCTTCATTCCTGCACTCGGTGGGACCATGGTCCCTCACCAGTGGCCACATCCTTGGGCTGCTGCAGGTTCAGTGGTAGGATGTATGCTGGGCACACGCAGCTCTCAGCTGTGAAGTTAAGAACTAAAACGTTTAAAGAAAGAAATGACAGGTCTGCAGAGCCCCTGCGCTGGATCTCTCTGAAGGGGTGGCAGTTGAGTGTGAGGGGGTGAGGACATTTACTGAGGTGGGGAGGAAGAGGCGTGTGGGTGCCCGAGGGGCCCAGGGAGAGATGCCAGCAAGGCTGGGGAGGCCTGGGAGGGCTGGAGGACCAGGGGTCTCGGAAGGAGGGCCACACGGAGCATGGGCCTGGGTGGGGGGTGGCTTGAGGGGGTGGAAAGTGAGGGTGAGCAGAGGCAAGGTGCACTTGGGGGCAGGCCCAGGGGTGGGCAGCTGCCAGAGAAGCAGGGGGCTGAGATGTGGGAAGATAGGGTGGGGGCACTGGTTTCCTGGCCTGAGCCAGAGGGTGGAGCAGGTGACCTGACCTCAGATCCCACACACGCTTCCCCCCAGCTGTGTGACCTCAGGCCTTCCAAGAAAGGCAGGAGAGCTGGTCTATGGGAAAGTGGCAGGGATCAGGTGTGGTGGTGGGCACTGTAGGGCCAGGGCTGGGCAGGGTGGATCACCTGTCAGGTGAGGGCCTTTGATTCTCATGTGGGGAGTGGGGTCCTGAGCAAAACCGAGGCAACGATGACCTGTGACTTAGTAGCGTTAGTCTCCAGCTTTGTGGGGGGTTCCACTGAGGTGGATCAGGAGATGTCCCCCACAGTTGGGGCTGTCATTTAAAAAATATTGACTAGGTATTTCGTCACCTGAAAGAATTTTTTCGGGGGAAGAGGGTTGTAACCCAGTGCATGCAGACGTGGCAAGCCACATGCACGTTCTGGCCATTGTGCCAAAATGGAGGGTATTTAAAGAAGGGAAAAGGGAAGTTGGAACCATAGTTTTATTGTAAACGAAGTTAGAACCCCAGAGTTCTATTATGAAGGAACTTGGAACCACAGAGTTCTTTCTGTAGGGTTCTCCATGAACTTCCATGAGCCCAGTTCCTCCCATAGACCCCTTCATCACGTGACAGCCCAGCTCATCTTCATCAGGGCTATGGGGCCGAGGGCAGAGAAGGCTCTATCATGAGGAATGGCAGGCTGCTGGGGCGCCCTGCGGTGGGCAGCGTTTGAGAGGGGAGGGCCAGCCCTGTGAGCAGACACGAGTGTGTGTCCGTGGCCATGACGGGAGCTCCATGAACGACCTGTGTGCGCTGCAGCGTCTGGGCCGTGGGCTCTGACCTCCCCTCCCCTGTCCTACCCCAGCTTGCCGAGGAATGCTGTGTGGCTTTGGCGCCGTGTGTGAGCCCAGTGCCCACGGCCCAGGCCGAGCCGCCTGCGTGTGCAGGAAGCGTGCCTGCCCTCGCGTGGTGGCGCCAGTGTGCGGCTCTGACGCCTCCACCTACAGCAACGAGTGTGAGCTGCAGCGGGCACAGTGCAGCCAGCAGCGGCGCATACGCCTGCTCAGCCGTGGGCCCTGTGGTGAGTGCTGCCTGGCAGGCGGGGGCTGGCAGGTGGCACAGGGAGGAGGGGGTGGCCCCTGTGACCCCACCCTGCCCCTCCCACAGGATCCCGGGACCCCTGCTCCAATGTGACCTGCAGCTTTGGCAGCACCTGTGCGCCCTCGGCCGACGGACAGACAGCCACGTGCCTGTGTCCTGCAACCTGCCGGGATGCCCCGCAGGGCCCAGTGTGCGGCAGTGACGGCGCCGACTATCCCAGCGAGTGCCAGCTCCTGCGTCGTGCCTGTGCCCGCCAGGAGAACATCTTCAAGAAGTTCGATGGCCCTTGTGGTGAGTGCTGCCCCGTGCACACTGCGTGGCCTCTGTTCACCAGCGACGCCCTGACCTCCGGCCTTTTGCCCTTCAGATCCCTGCCAAGGCGCCCTCAGCGACCCCAGTCGCCTCTGCCGCGTGAACCCACGCACTCGGCGCCCAGAGATGCTCCTTAGGCCAGAGAGCTGCGCTGCCCGGCGGGCGCCAGTGTGTGGGGACGATGGTGTCACCTACGACAACGACTGTATCATGGGACGCACGGGGGCTGCCCGCGGCCTGCTCCTCCAGAAAGTGCGCTCTGGCCAGTGCCAGCCTAGAGGTGTGCGGCTCCCGGGGGCAGGCCCCACCCTGCCTGTGCCCGCCCTGCCCTGCATGCCCTGGGGTCCCTCCTCACCACCCCGTGCCCATGGATCCCCTGCATGTCCCAGGTTTGGGCTGGCATGGCACTCTGGCCTCTCTGATGTCCTTGCCACCCCCAGACCAGTGCCCAGACCAGTGCAGGTTCAATGCCGTGTGCCTGTCCCGCCGAGGCCGCCCCCGCTGCTCCTGTGACCGCATCACCTGTGACGGGGCCTACAGACCCGTGTGTGCCCACGATGGGCACACATACGACAATGACTGCTGGCGCCAGCAGGCCGAGTGTCAGCAGCAGCGTGCCATCCCTGCCAAGCACCAGGGCCCGTGTGGTGAGCACTGTGTGTGTGGTCCATGCCTGGAGCGGCTGGTCCTACATTGATCCCTGCCACCCATCATCACATGCCATCTTCATCCCGAGTCATGCTCCTCTTGGGGTCACTCTGGGGAGGCCTGGCAGGGCTATGGTCTGTCAGTGGGCTCTGGGGTGGTGGAATCTATCAGGAGGGCGGCTGGAGCACCTGCGGGGAAGTGAGGCAGAGGCGGGGGTTCTTGCACAGGCTCCCTGCAGCCCTCTGGGTCCCCAAAGAGGCAGGGTCTCAGCTGTGCTTTGGCCAGCAGAGGGTGGGGCTCTGTGTTCTGCCCACCTCCAACTCTGTCAGTCGGTCTGTCCATCTTTCTGGTCTGTCCTCTGTCCTTCCTTCCCTCTTGGCTCCTCCTCTTGTGTCTTCCAGCCTGACCTACTGGCAGGATGAGGTACCGCGCCTCCGCCAGGAGCCCGCAGCCCGAGGTCTGCCCCCAGCGCGGCAGGGGGAGGGGGGTGGCTCGCTGCTGCCTGGCCTTGTGGTCCTCAGAGCAAGTGGACAGACACCTCCTCCCCCATGCTGCCCTGGGTGTGACTCTGGGTTGCAGACCCTTCCTACTCATGGAGAGAGAGCCCCCCACGCATGCATAGGGGTCCCAGGGTTGCCGGTGGTCAGGGGTCAGTGGCCTGGGTGGGCTGGGCAAACCTGGCCCTCGTACCACCCACTGTGGGCAGTCAGAAAGCTCCTGTCTTGGGGGCAGCCCCACCCCATACTCGTGCAGGGGGCTGGGACCGTCTGAGTCTGTGTCCTTGTGCATGTCTGTCATGTATCTGTCCCTTTCTCTGCTGTGTCCTGTGCGTCTGGCCCTCTGGTCCACCCTTCGTCTGCCATCCCCACCCTGGGAGAGGGTCTGCTGCGTGGGGCTGGGGCTTTGTGCTTAAGCCTAGGGAGGTGGGGCCGCTGAGTGATCATGTTCTCCCCAGACCAGCCCCGGTCCCCCTGCCTTGGGGTGCAGTGCCCGTTTGGGGCAGCGTGTGCTGTGAAGAATGGGAACGCCGAGTGCGTGTGCCAGCAGGCGTGCTCAGGCCTCTATGATCCTGTGTGTGGCAGCGATGGTGTCACGTACGGCAGCACTTGCGAACTGGAGGCCACAGCCTGTGCCCTTGGGCAGGAGATCCGGGTGGCTCGCAGAGGACCCTGTGGTCAGTAGTGGGCAAGTGGGTCTTACTGGGGGGTAGGTCCGGGTCACCATGGTGATGACGCCTCCTCCCCAGACCGCTGTGGGCAGTGCCGCTTTGGAGCCCTGTGCGAGGCTGAGACTGGGCGCTGTGTGTGCCCCTCTGAGTGCGTGGCCTTGGCCCAGCCCGTGTGCGGCTCTGACGGGCACACGTATGGCAGTGAGTGTGAGCTGCACGTCCACGCCTGCACACACCAGATCAGCCTGCATGTGGCCTCGGCTGGACCTTGCCGTGAGTGGGGTTGTGGGGGTGGGGGGGCTGTGGTCCAGTGTGTCCACAGCTGGGGTCCGCTGACCCTGGCCTGACTCCGCCCTCTGTAGACACCTGTGGAGACACGGTGTGTGCCTTCGGGGCAGTGTGCTTGGCGGGGCAGTGTGTCTGCCCCCGGTGTGAGCGCCCCCCACCTGGCCCCGTGTGTGGCAGCGACGGTGTCACCTACCCCAGTGCATGCGAGCTACGTGAGGCTGCCTGCCAGCAACAGACACAGATCGAGGAGGCCCGGGTGGGGCCCTGTGAGCAGGGTAGGCTCGGGGCGACTGGTGCGGTCTGCTGGGCGCCAGCGTGGCCCAGGACCCCTCGGGTGAGCCGGCCCCCTTCCCACAGCCGAGTGCGGCTCAGGGGGCTCCGGGTCCGGAGAGGACAGCGAGTGTGAGCAGGAGCTGTGTCGGCAGCGCGGTGGCGTCTGGGATGAGGACTCAGAGGACGGGCCATGTGTGTGCGATTTCAGCTGCCAGGGTGTCCTGAGAAACCCGGTAAGGCCCTGCCCTTCTCTGGCTCTGGGCAGCAGTGGGGAAGGACACTGACCCACACTGACCCCCCCCCTCCCAGGTGTGTGGCTCAGACGGGGTCACCTATGGCACAGAGTGCGAGCTGAAGAAGGCCCGCTGTGAGGCGCGGGCGGAGCTGTACGTGGCAGCTCAGGGAGCCTGCCGAGGTGAGCGGGCGCAGGGCATCTGGGCGCCGTGTGCAGTAGCCTGTGTCTGTGTGTGCAGCAGGGGCGAGGCTTGTGGGTGTCACGTGTGTGAATATATGCAGTGTGTGGACTTGTGTGTCACTGTCGGTCAGTGGGTGTGCACCTACTGTGCGCCAGGCTGGGTGGACTCGTGTCACTGTCAGCGAGTGTGTTCCCACTGTGCGCCAGGCTGGGCCAAGGTGCCAGGGAAGCAGCAGTGAGTCAGCGAGGCCCACCCTCTGGCACTTCCTCTCGTGGGGAGATGGGTGGTGATTCAGTCCGTGGCATGTTTATTATACCTTCACATGTGCACAAGTGCATGCGTGCACGGGTATGTGTGAACGTGTGTGGTTCTGGAGGAATGTGGGGGAATGTGTGTCCCCACACGTCTTCGTGTGTGTATGCCAGTTTGCAGAGACACTAATCTGGCTGTACTCTGTGTACAGGGCTGCTTGCCTGTGATCTTTGAGTGTTCTGTGTGTGCCTGGTCCTGCGTGTCCAGGCATGTTCTTGTATGTGTGGGACCCTCGGCTGTGACCCGAGCCTCAGTTTCCCAGCCCCAGTGGAAGCTGCAGCATTGGGGGGGAGGGGGGCGGGCTGACGGCAGTGGCCGAGGAGACAAGGTGGGATGGCCAGGCCCAGGGAAGCCTCTGAAGCCCCGCCCCTCTCTGCAGGCCCCACCTTGGCCCCAGTGCCACCTGCGGTTCCCCTGCACTGCACCCAGACCCCCTACGGCTGCTGCCAGGATAACATCACTGCTGCCCGGGGTGTGGGCCTCGCTGGCTGCCCCAGTGAGTACCTGAGCTCGGCCCTGACCCCTAGCCAGGCAGAGCTTGGCAGCTGCAGTAACCCTGTCCTGCTGTGGACCCGCAGGCTTGTGCCAGTGCAATGCACACGGCTCCTACAGTGGCAGCTGTGACCCGGCCACAGGCCAGTGTTCCTGCCGCCCCGGTGTGGGCGGCCTCAAGTGTGACCGCTGTGAGCCCGGCTTCTGGAACTTCCGTGGCATCGTCACCGATGGCCGGAGTGGCTGCACCCGTGAGTGACAGAACCCACGGTCGGTCCCCAGCTGAGCACTCCCACCTGTTCACCCTGTCACCGATCCCCTTGACAAGCCCCTACTCAGGCCCTGGCCTAGCCCACACCTGGCAGGACTGGACCAGGCTCTGGGGCCAGTGGGGAAACTGGGCACAGACCTCAGCATGCCCCCAACCCTGGTCCCCTCAGCCTGCAGCTGTGACCCCCGAGGTGCTGTGAGGGACGACTGTGAGCAGATGACCGGGCTATGCTCCTGTAAGCCTGGCGTGGCTGGACCCAAGTGTGGCCAGTGTCCAGACGGCCGTGCCTTGGGCCCTGCTGGCTGTGAGACAGGTGAGGGCCAGGCCTGGTGCTGACGGGGGACTCCCTGTGCTGGGGGCAGGGTTGTCATGGGGGCCAGGCCTCCTGAGCCAGCGGGGTCTCCTCTGTCTGTGCCCAGATTCCTCGGCACCAAAGACCTGTGCTGAGATGCGCTGTGAGTTTGGGGCATCCTGCGTGGAGGAGGCTGGCTCCGCCCACTGCGTGTGCTCAACACCCACCTGCCCTGGGGCCAATGCTACGAAGGTGAGGAGCGGAGCGTATGGAGGGTGGGGAGGGTGGGGAGGGGCTCCCCCCAGCATCCTTGCCGTGTGCCCCAGGTCTGTGGGTCAGATGGAGTCACCTACGGCAACGAGTGTCAGCTGAGGACCATCGCCTGCCGCCAAGGCCGGAACATCTCTATCCAGAGCCTCGGCCCGTGCCAGGGTGAGGCCTGCCCCACCCCCAGGACTGACCAGGAAGGCCTGACCCCACCCTGACTCGGCACCCACCCGGACTCTCCTCTCCTCACAGAGGCTGTGGTCCCCGGTGCCCACCCCACATCTGTGTCTGTGGCCACCTCGGCAAGCAACTTGAGGGAGGCACTGCTGCCCCCGCCCAGCGCCCTCCCCCTGGCTCCCAGCAGTACCGTCCGCAGCCGACCCACCCCCCGCCCCTCGTCACAACCTTGGACCACTGCCAGCATCCCCCGGGCCACCCGGAGGCCTGTGCTGACCATGCCCCCCACAGCGCCCCCCGTAGCAGCTAGCCTCGCCACGTCTGCCTTTGGTGAATCTGGCAGCGCTGATGGGAGCGGTGATGAAGAGCTGAGTGGGGACATGGAGGCCAGTGGGGCCGGCTCAGGGGGTGAGCATGGGCTCAGGGATGTGGGGCGCAGAGCCCAGGAGGGATGCACCTGGGGCCGGGCTCAGACTGTACCTCCGCAGGACTTGAGCCCCCTGAGGGCGGCAGTGCTGTGACCCCTGGGCAACCCATTGAGAGGGCTTCCTGCTACAACTCACCTTTGGGCTGCTGCTCGGATGGCAAGACGCCCTTGCTGGATGCTGAGGGCTCCAGCTGTCCTGGTGAGTGGGTGGCCGGGGACTGGTTGGAGTGTGAGCAGGGGCCTGGACGGGCCAGGGATGCTGTGTCTCCTCCCAGGAAGCTGCCTGCCCAGCAGGTGGGCACCTGGGGTGTGGTGTCGCGTTTCGTACATGCGTGTGCGTGATGGTGGGGATTCGGCATACTCACGCACACGTGTGGGTGCCTAGGACCCTGCAGCTAACCTGTCTTTCCCGTTGCAAGCCAGCCCGGGGCACTGCTCCAAGGAGTCTGCCTGGTAACTGATGCCAGCCCTGCCCCTGGCTCCCCACTAACCTCATGACCATCTGACTAACTGCCACCTGTCTGCACCCATGTGGCTTATTGCTGGGGCCTGTGCCAGTGGCCAGCCCCGAGGCTGGGCCAGTGCCAGGCACCTCACTGCCCCCTCCCCCACAGCCACCAAGGCATTCCAGGGTGTGCTGGAGCTTGAGGGGGTCGAGGGGCAGGAGCTGTTCTACACACCTGAGATGGCCGACCCCAAGTCAGAGCTGTTTGGGGAGACAGCCAGGAGCATCGAGAGTGCGGTGAGTGTGGCGTGTGGGGAGGGGCGCAGCTCACCAGCTACCTTCCTCCCAGGATAGACCCAGGGAAGGCTGGTGGTAGCCGCCGAGCCCTCATCCACCCTCATTGCTCACAGCTGGAGGACCTCTTCCGGAACTCAGACGTTAAGAAGGACTTCTGGAGTGTCCGTCTGCGGGACTTGGGGCCTGGCAGCTCAGTCCGGGCCATTGTGGACGTGCACTTTGATCCCAGTGAGCCGTCCACCCTATCCCTCCCAGGAGGTGGGGGTGGGAGGGTGGCTGCATGGGACTCCGCTGTGCTCAGTGCCTCCTCCTCTGCAGCCACAACCTTCAGGGCACCCGATGTGGGCCGGGCCCTGCTCCGGCAGATCCAGGCTTCCAGGCGCCGGTCCCTGGGGATAAGGCGGCCCCCGCAGGAGCACGTGCGCTTCATGGACTTTGGTGAGCATTGGTCTGGTCTGGCCTTGTCCACCGCTGGCCGGTCCCCCCCACTGCTACCCTGCACCCCCACCCTCCCGGTGCCCTGCGGGGACCCTGACAGTTCCCCTACCCTTAGACTGGTTTCCTGCATTCTTCACTGGAGCCACCACAGGAGCCACCCCTGCCGCGGCCATGGCCAGAGCCACCACCACTGTGCCGCCTTCTGCTGTGACCCTTCGGGCCCTCTACCCCATTCACACAAGCCGGCCTGTCAGCAGGACCACAGCCCCCCCCACCACACGCCGGCCCCCAACCACTGCCCCCAGTCGTGTGCCTGGACGCTGGCCCCTGCGCCCAGGCACCCAGCAGCCCCCGAGGCCCTGTGACTCCCAGCCCTGCCTCCATGGGGGAACCTGCCAGGACCAGGACTCAGGTGGAGACTTCACCTGCAGCTGCCCAGCTGGCAGGGGGGGCACGGTCTGTGAGAACGGTAAGGGTCATCCATGCTGGAGAGGAGCAGGAAGGGTGATGGGGACAAGGGTTTGGGGTGAGACCCAGCCAACTAGGGAAAGTGGGGCTGGAATGAAGGGGGAGCAGGTTGGGGAGAGGCGCGGGTTGGACTCCCACACCCTGAGCTGGGGACGGCGGGGGCAGGGAGCCAGGGTTGTGGGGGTTCGGGCTGGAGGGTAGAGCCCTTGAGGCCTGGCCCGCCCACCTGCAGCCGGTCCCTCCCTGTCTCACAGTCCTGCGCCGCTCCGTGCCGGCCTTCAGGGGCCGGTCCTTCCTGGCCTTCCCCACCCTCCGCGCCTACCACACGCTGCGCCTGGCGCTGGAGTTCCGCTCGCTAGAGCCGCATGGGCTGCTGCTTTACAACGGCAACGCGAGGGGCAAGGACTTCCTGGCCCTGGCGCTACTGGGGGGCCACGTGCAGCTCAGGTGGGCGCGGGGGCGGGGCGCGGGCTGGGGCGCGGGCCAAGGCCAGGTGGGGGCGGGGCT
>NW_017731634.1:2010175-2037639 GCF_001890085.2 Hipposideros armiger | reverse complement strand
GGGGCGTGGCCAGGAAGGGCAGGGCCAGGTGCAACTCTGGTGGGCAGAGTGGGTGGGGTGACCCGCAGGACTGGGCAATTGTCCTGGCTCCCTGTGGCTGTCCTGAGCGCCTGCTCCTGTGCCCCCAGATTTGACACAGGTTCGGGGCCTGCGGTGCTGACCAGCACAGTGCGCATCCAGCCCGGCCGGTGGCATCGTCTGGAGCTGTCTAGGCACTGGCGTCAGGGTACGCTCTCAGTGGACGGTGAGACCCCTGTCCTGGGCCAGAGCCCCAGTGGCACTGACGGCCTCAACCTGGACACAGACCTCTTTGTGGGCGGCGTCCCAGAGGACCAGGCTACGGCGTGAGCATTAAGGAGGGATGGGGTGGCCCTGACCCAACCCCGACCCCTGACCTTGGTCCTGAGCTCTGATTCTTGTTGGCTGCATTGAGGAAGCCCAAGATATCTGTGAATAACAAAGGGGGTGAAGAAATGATACAAAGGGGGTGAAGAGATAATGTGGACAGTGGTTCTGACCCTGACCTCAACCCCCACTCTTGACCCTGACCCTGATTTTGTCCCATCTGTGGGTGGCATCCCCAAGGACCAGGCTGCCATGTGACCACCAAGGAGGGGCTGGACTGACCTTCAGTCTCAACCCTTGACCCTCAGCCTACCTCCCACATCTGTCCTGTTTTGGGGACTGGCCATTTGTGAGCACCAAGGGGGGGATGGCAGAAGCCGTGACCCCTGGCCCCTGACCCCGGCTGATTGGCGATGCCAGTGTCACAGCTGGCTATGAGAGAGGGTGCCTCTAGCCTCTGATCCCTACCCTCGTGCTGGTGGCAGGGTGCTTGAGCGGACTTCTGTCAGCGCTGGCCTCAGGGGCTGCATCCGCCTGCTGGACATCAACAACCAGAGGTTGGAGCTCAGCAGCTGGGAGGGGGCCGTGGCCAGAAGCTCCAGCGTGGGCGAGTGCGGGGACCACCCCTGCCTGCCCAGCCCCTGCCTTGGCGGGGCCACGTGCGAGGCTCTGGAGGCAGGCATGTTCCACTGTCAGTGCCCACCTGGCCGCTTCGGTGAGAGCAGGGCCTGGGTCGGGTACTGGGGCAGAGGGGGTACCTGTGTGTCTGGGCTGGGGCTCAAGCCTCCTGGGACCTCATCCTGTCTCTCTCCAGGCCCAACCTGTGCCGATGAGAAGAACCCCTGTCACCCGAACCCCTGCCATGGGGCAGCCCCATGCCGAGTGCTGCCTGGGGGTGAGGCCAAGTGTGAGTGTCCCCTGGGACGAGGCGGCACTCTCTGCCAAACAGGTGAGGGCACCGGGCTCTCAGGGCAGGAAGGAGGGTGAGGGTCAAGCATTCAGGCTTGAGTTTAGGGTTGGGTCAGGCTAGTGTTGGGACTCACAGAGCAGTGGGGGTGCAGGGGACCCCAAGGGTCAGGACTCAGTGCCCCTGTGTGACCCCCTCTCATCCTCCACAGTCTCAGAAGGGAATGATGACCGGCCCTTCCTGGCTGACTTCAACGGCTTCTCCTACCTGGAGCTCAGAGGCCTGCACACTTTTGAGCGGGACCTGGGGTCAGTGGGACAGAAGGGGTGGATGAGGGGCAGCAGCCCCTAGCCCCCGGCCAGCCCACGGGCATCGAGGTTCTCCCCACCTGACCCATGTGACCCCAGGGAGAAGATGGAGCTGGAGGTGGTGTTCCTGGCCCGGGGCCCCAGCGGCCTACTCCTCTACAACGGGCAGAAGACAGACGGCAGGGGAGACTTTGTGTCGCTGGCGCTGCGTGACCACCACCTGGAGTTCCGTTATGACCTGGGCAAGGGGGCAGCAGTAATCAGGTGTGCATGTGTGGCTGGGACAGGGAGCAAGGCTGGGGACACGCAGTGGCATCAGGCAGACCCTGGGTGGGCTGGTGGCAACACTCATGGTGCCCCTCCCCCCAGGAGCGAGGAGCCGGTGGCCCTGGGCACCTGGACCAGCGTGTCACTGGAGCGGAATGGCCGCAAGGGCGCCATGCGCGTCGGCAGCGGGCCCCGTGTGCTGGGGGAGTCCCCGGTGAGTGTCGCCAGGCCGTGAGCCCCCTTCTCCTGCGAGGCATGGCAGCCTCACCCCACACCGCCTCTCACCGAACTCTTTTCTCTCCGTCTGTCCTGTGCCCCTGTCTGTCTGTCTCCTCTGCTCCCACTGCTCTCTGGCCTTGCTCTGCAACCCCCACCCCGCTGTTCGGATGTCAGAAATCCCGAAAGGTACCGGTTTCTCTGCTCATCCCGCTCATCCATCTTCTGCCACCTCCAGCCCTAGAGTAGTCCCTCTCCCCCCACACTAAGCCCCACGTCACCCAGTCTGTGTGATTAACTCTGCCTCCTAGATAGGCTGGTGGGCGAGGGGCAGGCCCTTGGGCGGGGCGCAGTGTCCTGTCCCTGCCCAGGGGACAGGCTCCACAGCCCCTCACCCAGCATGCTCCACCAGGTGCCACACACTGTCCTCAACCTGAAGGAACCGCTCTACGTGGGGGGGGCCCCTGACTTCAGCAAGCTGGCCCGGGCAGCCACTGTGTCCTCTGGCTTCGACGGTGCCATCCAGCTGGTAGGTGGGGCGGGGCTGAGGCCACGGCAGCAGGGACTACCCCAGGCAAGATCGCGGCCCTCACTCCCTCCCTCCCCCAGGTCTCTCTGAAAGGCCACCAGCTGCTGACCCAGGAGCACGTGGTGCGGGCGGTGGATGTCTCATCCTTTGCAGACCACCCTTGTACCCAGGCCTCAGGCCACCCTTGCCTCAATGGAGCCTCCTGTCTCCCTCGGGAGGCCTCCTACGAGTGCCTGTGTCCTGAGGGCTTCTTGGGTCTGCACTGTGAGAAGGGTGAGCATCATGGGCACAGGGCCCCCCCACTGCCACCCCCCACCCCCCGGACCGGCCCTCACCCTGACTGGTCGATCCCAGGGCTGATCGAGAAGTCAGCAGGGGACCTGGACACACTGGCCTTTGATGGACGGACCTACGTCGAGTACCTCAACGCCGTGACTGAGAGGTAACATGACGCTTGGGACCTGGGCGCCCCTGTGCACTCTGCTGTCCATCTGGTCCTGTCTGCACGCCGTGCAGGTTGAGACGCTGGACACTCCACATCTGCCCTCGGCTTGATGGCTGGGAAGGTCAGGCCTGGTGTCCACCCACTCCGCCTGCCCACTGCCCTCCTCTACCCTCCTTCCTTCTCACTGTCTCTGTCTCTTTGTTTCCAAGCGAACTGACCAATGAGATCCCAGCGTAAGTAGCACTTTGGCCCCCACCTTCACCTCCACCTTCACTCCATTCCCCACTCTCTGCTCCTCACCCACTGAGGCACAGGTGGAACTCCCATCCCCCACAGAAGAGGACTGGGCCGGGGGCTGTTTATGCAGCACGAGGCTCAGTTTCCTAACTTGGAGGGGGGTGTCACCCCCTCTCAGGATATATGCTGAAGGCCCATCACCATCCACCCTCTGCAGCCATTCCCCTCACAGTAGTCGTGGTGCACACACGTCTGCACATGCACATGAGCATCTGTGTGCGCATATGTGCAATGTGCACATGTGCATTGGGATATCAGGGGCCTCTCCTGAGCTGGGAGCCGCTCTCAGACTCCATTTCATGCCACCACAGGCCTCACCTCTTGAACTCTGCACCTGGCCTGGGTGTGTTGCACGTGTGTCATTGCCAGGGCTCCATGGTGGGTGGGCGTGGGGGCTGCTGCGGGTCCCTGCCCACCCTGCACTGCAACCTGTCTGTCCTCTGCTCATCTGCCTCCCTCTCTTCCTGCTTCTAAGCCCCGAAGGTCCAGGTTCCGGGGCCCTTCGCAGGTAAGCATGTGGCTCCCCAGCCCCTGCGGTCTTCCCGCCTCTGATTGTCTCTGCTGAGCTGTCCCTCCGTCTGTCCACCTCTGCTCCTCTGCTCCTGTGTCTGGCCCTACCTCCCACCATCTGCCTGGGCCATCTGTCCCACTGTTGGTGTCTGCCCACCTGCCCACCCATCCACCCCCGGTTGCATCAGCTGCCCCTGTGGCCTCTGCAGCCGTGGCTCTTGGCCCCCTCCCTTGTCCACTCTGTCCCCGGCCACCCTCCCAGAGGCTCTGACCATCTCTCTGCCCACCAGCGAGAAGGCGCTGCAGAGTGACCACTTCGAGCTGAGCTTGCGCACCGAGGCCACGCAGGGGCTGCTGCTGTGGAGCGGCAAGGCCACGGAACGGGCTGACTACATGGCACTGGCCATCGTGGATGGACGCCTGCAGCTGACCTATGATCTGGGCTCCCAGCCCGTGGTGCTGCGCTCCACTGTGCCTGTCAACACCAACCGCTGGCTGCGGGTCAGGGCGCACAGGTCAGCGGGGAGCCTGGGGCACACCAAGAATAGTGGCGGGAGGTGCCTGGACTTGCCCAGCCAGGGCGTGCTGGGTCACTGGTGGCTCAGGCGGCAGGCGGGTGGGGACAGCTGCCTGACCCAAGGTCACAGCCAGTGGGGCGAGGAATAAGAGTACACAGCAGTGAGGGCCGGGGAACCCCTGATCTAAAAAGGCAGTCCTTGCTCACGCACTGGTTGAGGACATGGCCCTCTGTTCTGAGCCCCTCCAATAAAGCTTGACCCACGTGACACCCCCCTGCCCTGGCCACCGGGTACTCTTCTTGGGGTCAGTGCCACCTCGTCCTGGCCCCCAGGGGTGACACTTGGTGGAGGTCCTGGGGCTCAGGACCTGGAGGTGGCAGGGCAGGCCCTCTGGAGACCTGATGGCTTCACACCACTTGAACCCCCAGGGAGCAGAGGGAAGGTTCCCTTCAAGTGGGCAATGAGGCCCCTGTGACTGGCTCTTCCCCGCTGGGCGCCACACAGCTGGACACAGACGGAGCCCTGTGGCTGGGTGAGTGTTCTGGGGGGAAGCTAGGGGAGAGTCTCAGAATCTCTGATGGACAGACCCCATCCCCTGGGGCCTGCCACTGAGAGTGGCACCTGAGTCAGCCCTACAGAGAACAGCAGAGGGGCCGGCCAGAGTTAGTGCCCTGTCCCCTGCAGTTCCCAGGGTGGCTGGAGCATGTCTGCTAGTCACCTGGCCCCACCTCCCACCCCACCCCCTGGCACTGACAGGCTCCAGGTAACTCACTTCGTCATTCAGGTGCTGGTGGGTCACTGTGCCCGCCAGTGACCTGGCCTGCCCATCACTGATTCACCGCTGGGTAACCTCCCTTGTATCCTGCAGGAGGCCTGGAGAAGCTGCCAGTGGGCCAGGCCCTGCCGAAAGCCTACAGCACGGGCTTCGTGGGCTGCCTGCGGGATGTGGTGGTGGGGCGGCGGCCACTGCACCTGCTGGAGGACGCGGTTACCAAACCAGAGCTTCGGCCCTGTCCTGCCCCGTGAGCCTCACTACAGCCCACCGCTCACCCTGCTGTAATTATTTTCTATTTTTGTAAACTTGTTGCTTTTTTGAAATGATTTTCTTGCCTGTGTTTTGGCCGGAGGGACTCCTGGCCCATCCACCCTCCCACCCAGGCAGGCGAGCTGCAGAGACAAACTCGGTGCCAAGGGACTCACAAGGTTGATATGGCTACATGGAGGGCTTGGCTCAGACGGCGGCCTCAGGACACACCCCTCCACCCTGGGCCACCGTGTCCCAGCCCTCGTACTGTGCTTCCCCGTGTATCCACCTGTGCTGAGCTGTTGTGTTCTCCGGCCTGTCAGCAGACTCCCCATACACATCACCCATGCTGCACCTGGTGAGGCCTGCGTCCCCACAGTGGGAAGCTTAGCTCCGACTGAGCCGGTCCTCGTCCTGCGTGTGCTGTGAACGGGCCAGCCTCGCCAGGAGTAGCCCTGAGCCTCGCTGGCCCCTCCTGGGCCCCCTGTGCCAATACTGTGACTAAGAAAAGACATTACTGTTGGGGACACATTGCGCCACCTCCCAACTGTGTCCAACAGTCCCAGGGTGCTGGAGAGCAGAGGCCAGGCCCAGGCCTGCTCCAGGAGCTCTGGCCCTCAGCTGGCCCTGCCCATCCGCCCATCCACCCTGGACATGACTGTATTTCCTCTGACACCTCAGACCCCGCGAAGAACCCCAAGAGGGAGCGGGCCACTGTGTGGTACGGTTGACGTCCATTGCCTGCTTGCCTGGGCAGCCAGCACCCTGTCTCAAGGACTGATGTCCAGGCCTGACTACCAGCCAGAGTTCTTCATGCATTGATTTTATTTGACATCTGTGCCAGTGACCTCTTTCCCGTCCTTGCCTGAGAGCACTGAGGACACTGCACACCAAGCCCTGACTTCACTTCTGGTGTGAGCGGTGGTTGTCCTTGTCCAAGAATGACCAGGGGCTATTCGGGTGTCTGACCAAGGCCAAGGATTGGGTGCAGGGGTGGCAGAGATGGCTGTGAAGCCAGAAAAGCCTTAAACTGCAACATTGCATCTCATGCCAACCCACCTCACCCCACCCACCCGCCCTTGTACTGGAGGCAGTCGCAGTCCCTACTCCCACAGCTGTGGCTGGGATATGAGGCCCAGGAACTGAAGGGAGCCCCATGTGTCACATTACTAACTCCAATCTATATGTGTGTCAATCACCATGAAATAAAGTCTGAACATGTTGGAAGAGGTGCTTGCGTCTGTCCCGCCAGTCCCACCTGGCTGGCTTCTCTCCTGTGGCTTCTTATTCAGTTTCATGGTGGCAAATGTCTCAAGCTCCCTTAGATGGCTCTGGATGGAGGGGGGGCCTGCAGTGGGGCGGGGGGCTGCTTTTGGCAAAGAGCCCCTGTGCAGTGAGTGTGCATACTTGTGCGTGGAGCCGGCGGGGCAGGGCCTGTGGAGGTGGCATTCCAGGTGGCCTTCCAGGCACCCCCCACACTTCCCCTGTGTGCATGTGTCTGCACACGTGTCTGCCTATGCGTGTGTGTCTGTAATCCCAGAATGAGAAGGGATGCTGTCTGAGGAGAGTGGCCTTGCTGCACTAAGGGCAGGGAGGGCCAGGGGGGAACCTGGGTGAGTGGGGGCAGGGGCCTGGGGGCAGCTAGGGTAATGTGGGGGGTGGCAGGTGGCCCTTTTCACTGGCTCAGGCTGGGAGACCCTCAGTAGAAAGCTCAGGGGTTCGGCCTGTGCAGCAGCTGTGAGCCTCTAACCAGGAGCAGGAAAGAAGGGAGGGTATGTGGCCTCCTTCCTGGAACTCCTGACTTATTAAAGATATCTGTGTTCTTTTTAAATTTTGTTTCAGTAGAAAAAAACAAAATGAAAATAAGAACTTTCATAAGCTCAGCACCCAGGCAATCGGTTAGCCAGTGCAGACCTTCACGTTCCCATCCCTTATGCACTAATGTGCTCGTCAAGAGACAAGTGGGGAGCCGGCTGAGTGGCTCGTTGGTTAAGAGTTAGCTTGGGACACCAGCTCTGAGCAGCAGGACTGCCGGTTCAGATCCCACATGAGGGCCAGTGACACTGCCCTCTTCAGCTAAGATGGTGAACAACAGCTCGACCTGGAGCTGGGCTTCCGTGAGTCGCCGGCGACGGTGTAGGCTGCAGTGGGCTGCCGTGAGCTATCGTGTGTGGCCAGCAGCCAGTGTGAGTGGCCAGCTGCTGTGAGCTGCTGTGGGCAGACGTCCAATGGCTGGCAACCGTTTTGCCTCAGCCGGGAAGAGCACAAGGATCACAATACCAACATGGGCCAGTGAAGCGATATCCTCCACAACTAGACTGAAGAACAAAAGGACAGCAACTTGTCTGTTCCCCTTCCCCAATTCCCCAATAAAATCTTAAAAAAAAAAAAAAAGACAAGTAGGAATGTAGCCAGACAGCTGTCATGTGCTGGGAGTCAGAGGAGAGAGGCCCTGACTCCCAGGCGCTGGGGGTTGGCAAGCAGGGGACAGTGGGCACAGGGGACGGGGCAGGACTAGTCTGGGGCTCCAGGAAAGGTCTCAGAAAAGCTGAAACTCCAATGCAGACCTGAAATGTGAGCAAGTTGCTGGAGGAGGATGCTTGGCAGAAGAAGGAACAGCTGGTGGCCGGTGTGCAGGATGGACAGGCCATCCATGGGTCAGGGTGGAGGGAGCAGGCAGATCCCGCGGGCCTGGCAGTCCTGGGAAGAGGCCTTGGGGCTCTGCTTGAAGAGCTGCAGGAAGCGCCTGAAGGGGTTGGAGCAGGAGTTGTCAGTACCTGCTCTGTGGGACAGAGTGCTGGATGGGGCCCAGGGACAAATGGAGAGAAGGGAGGGGTTTGGGGTAGAATGGATAGGCCTGTGCTGGGCTGGACGCAGGATGGGGGAGGCACTGATGGACATGAGGTGCTGGACCACTGTCATGCATGTGGAGGGGCTCCCCACAGTGCCGAGAGGGAGCCAGTGCTTCCAGAAGGAGGAGGGGCTCTTAGTGCAGGACCCTTAGCCGGACACTCAGTCGGCTAAACTGTCAGCAGCTGTGGGTGGGGATTTGGAATCAGGAGTTGGAAGCAGCAGAAGGCGCCACTTCTGAAAAGGGGGTGGAGGGGGCTGGGCAGGAGAGGCCCTGAAGTCCCTAACTCTTTTGTTTGTTTGTTTGTTTGTTTGTTTTTTTAGCTGAGCCATCCTGCCACGTGTTGGCGCAGCTCAGCTCAGGCGGAGAATTGAACCGCTATTGCGAGCTCTTAACCAACTGAGCCACTCAGCCGGCCCTGAAGTCCCTGACTTTTAACGGGGAATCTAAAGGATGAGTGCCCAGGTGAGGCGCCCCCCCCCCAGGGACAGGCTCGCGAAAGGTGGTTCGGCCACTAGGGGAAAGGGGGGCAGAAGTGGCCCCAGGCCAACTGAGAGGCATCCGGGGGTGGGGGCAGCTGTAGCATGAGCAGACGCCCTGAGCTCAGCGGGCGTGAGCACCGCTTAGACCGTGAGGAGCCAGCGGCCGGCAGAGAGGGTGGCGGCCGCTTAGGAGGGCTGAGACCAAAGGCCTGATTATCACGTGGGATCCTCCCACCTGCACCCTTTTGGGGTCTACTGGGCACCCTCCGCCCTCATTTCGAAGGCAGTGCCCGCGAAGGCCTGGAGGCTCCTGGAAGGAGGCACCCCGGAGAGCAGTACCCGGCGCCGATCCGTTTTTGATAACTCGGACGCGGCCGGGGGGGCTGGGGCCGCATCGCGCCTTCGCCCTCCAAGTCCTGACGCCCGTGTGAGCCCCTCCGCCTGAAGCTCAGCGCCCTCGAAAACCTGCTTTATCTCAATTTCCCCGGCGACACAGCGAGACGCATGGGCGCGGCGCCTTTAAGGAAGCCCGGGGTGGGGCCTCGCAGTGGGCGGGGTCTCTGGGCGGGGCTTATAAGATAGGCGTGGCCTCCTCGGAGCGGCCCGAGGGCGCGGCCGCCTGGACCCGGCGGAGCGCTGGGTGCGGAGCAGACATGACCTCGCGCAGGTGAGCCAGGGCTGCCCGGTGGCCCGACGCCGCGACTCCAGGAGATGCACTTGGGAACCGCAGGCGAGATGCGACTCTGGGACGTCTTGCACTCCCGGCCAGGTCGCCCTCAGACCTGACATCCTGACACGGCACCCCCACCCCCGCCATAGCCAGGGCCAGATGCTGGGGTCCATACCGAGGCCAGCCTCACTAAGGAGGGTGGAAAGGACGCACTCCCATCGGGGGATGGGCCAGGGTGGAGGTCAGAGGTGCCCTGACCATAGGGTACGGAATGGGCCCTGAAGGTGGTGGGTGGCAGTGTCTGGAGCGTAGAGTGGGCAACAGATGTCAGGACACTGGCAGACACTCCCTCTGTCTCCCCTTTGGACCCTTTGCCCTGCTCCAGGCTCCCTTTTGGCCACCAGAGATGTGTTCCCCTTGGCGGGGCACCTCTCCCTTCCCTAGGCCTGAAACTGAGGGCAGAAGCAGTGGGAGGTCCCAGAGGGTCTAGTCTCCCGCTCTGGACTTGGTCCCTTGATCATCCCCACCTGCAAGGACCAGCCCTTGCTCAACAGGCTTATGTCCCCTCCAGACCCTCTCGGGGGGCCAGGTTTAGAGGACAGGCTCCCTGGCAGTGACGCGTGTGAGAGCCAAACAGGCCCCAGGTCTCCGGCTTCCTGCCTCCATGGAGAGTGTGACAGGAACCGGGCACTTCCTGCTCTTTCTGCTGAATCCCTGCTCCCTGGGTGTGTGCACACACACACACACACACACGCGTGTGAGCTCAGATTCAAGAGCCATGTGCCTGTGAGTGGGGAGCCACACAGGTATAAGACACATGTCACTGCTTCCTGGCACTTGGTACATCCAGAATACCCTCTTCTGGGGCTTGGTGAGGCCAGAGGTCACAGGACGGGTCACCCTATGACTCTGAGTGACTCCCTAGATCTATGAGGGGCTGGACAAGGTCTGATCTACAGGGCCCACAGAGCTTCTCTCTGCCTGAGCAAGGTCCTTAGCCCAAGGCAGAGACCCCTGCTCTCCCCACCTCCTGCCAGCAGTGCCTCAGGAGTGAGGGTCCCAGGGTTTCTGCGCGGGGTGTTGTGAGGAGGCTGCCCGGCACACCGGCCTCAGCAGGGTCATGGGCCCTCTTGGGCGCAGGAATAGTGGATGTGAGTTGGATCTCTAAGAACTCATCAGCCCCAAAGCCCTGGGGTTCCAAGGTTTAACATCTAGCCGGAACTCAGGGAGGAGGGGGTTTTGGGGTGTGGTTGGAATGACCCCTCGGGCTTCTGTCAGCCTCACTCTTATTTGTCTCCTGGGCAAGTTCTGGCGCTCAGAGAAGGCCATGACCATGTCATGTGCGTGTGACCCTGGGCCAGCCTGGGAAAGCCCCGGGCAGGGCTCTGCCCGCCCTTGCCAACCCCTCCCTGCCCCACCCTCTGATGACCATCTGGACTGTCACTCCTCTGGCCCCTGGGCCCCTGCCTACACCCCTATCAGGCCTGGGCAGGCTGGACCAAATCCCAAATAAAGCCCATCCCCTGCGCCTGCCCCCGCCCCATGTCCCTTTCCCGTGGCCCTGTGGTTTGTGGGTCAACGGGCACCACCACCCATCAGCACCACTCACCGCAGGGCTCCCAGCTCTGTGGCATGATGTGCTGATAGTGGTGCCTGGGCGAGGGCTGTGCCCCATGGGGAGTAGCTGCCGTAGGGGAGGGGAGTCAGAGCCCCTCCTCGGGCAGCTCTTGGGTCCAGGGGTTGGAAAGGAAAGCACGTGTCTAGTTAATTTGGTTCTGTATAGACAGGGCGGAACCTGGTAGATTGAAATTCCTCTGGGAAGCAGTGGTGGGAGGCCGAGGGAAGGGGGGGCGCCCGCCCGTGGTGGAGCCTGGTCCAGGGGCAGGAAGATGGGAAGGGACACTGCCTGTGCCCTCTGCACCTCAGCCCTGGAGTTCCAACCCAGGACCCCTCTCCACTGCCCACGTGCCTCCCACCATCACAAGAGTCTGTCCTGCAGGCGTGTCCAGCCCCTGTATCGTGTGTAGGCGTGTTAGCAGGCCATTCATGTGTCTCCCAGAGTCCCAGAGTTGGAGCTGTGCCATCTACAGATGGGTCACCAAGGCCAAGTAGGGAGCTGGACCAGTCTGTGGCCAGTCTGGGTTCAGGCTGATCTCTTAGGTGGCCTGTATTGTCCTGTGTTCCTGAGTACGGACTGGGCCTTGAGGGACCCAGATTGTTAAGACCTTTTGGGGGCCCAGTATGCCTGGCCCACCCCCTGGCCCCCTTCGTGGGCCTACCTGGCCACATCACCACAGGGTGAGTCACTGACCCAAATAGAGCAGGGAGCCCTTCAGCACAGAGGTGACCCAGGGCTCTGGCAAAGAGGGGGTGTGGGCATTGTAGACAGCTTCCTACCTCTTTCTTCCTCCACCCCGTCAGCCAGGGGCAGCCGGCTGTGCCTCCAGGCCGGGTGTGGGGATGGCAGGGCCGGGTAGGGGGATGTGAGACCCTGCCTCGGCCTGGGATGGTGCAGGGGCGGGGGTGTGAGCTGTTGCAACCTCTCAGGACGCCCCACCCCTGGAGATTTCCACCTGATAGACCCAGTGGCAGCTTGTGGGGAGGAGAGGGTGATGGAAAGTATGATTGAGAGCCTTGAAAGGACAAACAAGGTGCGCTTCACCCCTCTCTGTGGCTTTGACGCTGGGCCTCCATCCTGAACCCCTGCCCCCGCACTCTGGGCATTGCCCATCTTGGACTTGAGTCTGAGGCTGCTGGGCTGGGGGAGGGGCATCTGGGCACAGGATGTGGTTCTGCAGAGTGGGCGGCTGGGGAGGGTAGGAAGCCTTCTGCTGGGTTCTAGTCCCCTCTGCAGCATGTCAGTGTGGGTCCTAGGACGGCACGAGGCCATCGCCCTTTTCCTGGTGGCCTAGCCTGCTCTCTTGTGACTGGCCCTGTAGGTCACTGGGAAGCTTTCCTGGCAGCCTCACCTGCTGAACCACTGGACCAAAATTGCTCCCAGGTCTGGTTCCCATTTGAGCCAGTTTGGGAGGGAACTCGGGACACCAGGCGCAAAGCTCAGGAAGGGCCTGGCTGGCAGTCCTTCCTCCCTTCAGGGCGTGTTGTTGTGCTGGGTGGTTCTGGCCAGGTCACCTGAACTTCCGGGCCTCTCTGAAGTGAAATGTGGACCCTAAGGACCCATCGCGGTCGGAGCAGAGCCTGTCCCCATGGGCGCTTACATCTAGTGTTGAAGACACAGGGTGACAAATAAACACAAAAGCACGTATGTGCCTGTCTGCTGTTGACAAGTGCCACACAGAGAAGGTAGGGGCAGGGGTGGAGCTGGACTGCTGGCTGGGGAAGGCCTCTCAGGAAATGGGAACTGCGCCCCACGGGGGCGGGTGGAGGTGGCCAGACAAGGTCAGTGAACAGACATGGAGAACGGGGGTTCCCAGTGTGAGCCGCTGGGTGTGGTAATGCTGAATAGGACCTAGTTCTCCCGTGAGGGCCCCTGGTCAGCTTGAAGCGGCTTGAGGTGCATTTTCTGAGAAGCCTTCTACCCTTGGCTGAAGGGTCATGGGTGAGGACTGAGACCTGGAATCAACAGTGTAGGCAAGAGCTGGTGGGCGCTGGCCCAGGGCAGTGGGAGGAGTGGTCAGCCTTGGGCATGTTTGGGAGTTCAGCTGAGAGGCTGCCGAGGGACAGGGTGGTGGTGCTGGGAGAGAGCCAGGGCTGCCACCTGGTCGGGGCTGCATGGCGGCCCCCTTCCCTGAATGGGGAGGACGAAGGTCAGGGGCTTTGCGTGTTATCAGGAGCTTAGAATTTTGCAAATGTTAGGATAGAGATGCTGTTAACCTTTCCAAACGGATGCTAAGAAGAGTGGGGTCTGTGAGTTGAAGCTCGGAGCTCAAGTAAGGCTGGATGTGTAGACACGTGTAGGGCACAGGTGGGGGACTCCAATATCCAGGGGTCAGAAAGAGGGGGCGGAGGGCCCAGCAAAAGACCCCGGCCAGATGGGGCAGGAGACCAGGGGAGTGTGGGGAGCTTGAAGGACGGTTTCCAGGAGGTGAGGCCCATGTGATAGATGCCGGGAGGACCGAGGTTGGCACACAGCCCTGAGAGCTAAGGTCTCAGTGGGGCTGGCAGACGAGGGCACAGGTTTGGGAGGACTCAGCTCAGACAGCAGCATTACCCCACGTGGTGTTGGTGGAGATGTCTGTCCTGCACTGTCACCCTGGCTCTCAGCAGTGGAATGTGGCCTGTGGGACTGAGGAACTGGAATCTGGTTGAATGTTAATGCATTTGTGTTCACATCCCGGCATGCTGTGGGTTCCCGTGGGACAGTACAGACTAGGGGCACAGTGGCCCCGTGGAGGGGTCAGGATGGGAGCTGACAGCAGGGCACAGGTGGCCTTTGGGAAGAGGAGGAACAAACAGCAGGAGGCCCACAGGGTGGAGGTGCAGGGGCTTTTTTTTTTTTTAAAGATTTTTATTGGGGAATTGGGGGATGGGAGCAGCGCTGGGGAATTGGGGGAAGGGGAACAGATAAGTTGCTGTCCTTTTGTTCTTCAGTCTAGTTGAGGAGGATGTTGCTTCACTGGCCCAAGTTGGCACCATCATTGCGCTCTTCCCGGGTGAGGCAGACCAGTCACCGGCTTCTGGACAGCCGCTCACGCTGGCTGCTGGCTACACACATGGTAGCCCATGGCAACCCACTGCAGTAGGGGCTGCAGCCTATGCCGTTGCCGGGGACTCACGGCAGCCCAGCTCCAGGTTGAGCTGTTGTTCAGCATCTTAGCTGTAGAGGGCAGTGTCACCGGCCCTCATATGTGGGATCCGAACCGGGGCCCTCTGGCATCCCAAGCCAGTTCTTAACCAACGCGCCACTCGGCCAGTCCTCCAGCGGCTTTTAAACAAGAGATGTGAGCTGACCCCATTCATAGAAAGATCTCTATGGTGGCACGATTGTCCTTGCTTCCATCTCGTGGGTCACTGTGAAGACAGGGCATGGTCTACCCAGGGCACAGCAGCCCTGCCCCACGTGCCCAGGTTGTGACTAGGGGGCTGCCTTAGGGGCCTCGGTGTAGGGTTTGCAAAGCAGCACAGTTGAAGTTGGGGTCCAGATGCAGGTCCCTGGGAGCACCTTCCCCCACACTGTGTGTCATCTGCACAGTGAACAGGGGACACTTCTGAACCAGATGGCATGGCAGACCAGGTTCATGTTACAGTGTTACTGCTGGGGGGTCACCAGGGGGCAGAGCGAAGAGGACTTTCCTGCATCTGTTCTCTCCCTCACCCCTCATTCAGCCATTTCCGCTTCTCCTGGCTGACACTCTGGGACTACCACACAAGGACCCATCAGTCCTGGGCCCAGGAGTCCTTGCCCTAACCGGGGGAGGGGGGACACACTGTGATAAAAGCCACTGGGGTAAACAAAACAGCAGCTGTGATCTCAGACATGGGCTCATGTGTGGCCTTGCCGAGGGCCCTCGCTGGTTGTCCCTGTGGGAGCTGGGGGCTGTCCCCCATCTCTTGGGGGAGGCCTGAAAGGAGCATCGCAGGAAGGCAGGGCTGGGATGGAAGGGGGACCCCCTCTCTAGCCCCTCACCAACACCTGCCCCACGGTCAGCAGCTCCCGCTCGTCCGCTGGCTCTTCCTCTCAAGTGCAGCCATCCATCCTCCCGTCTGCACTTAAGCCACCTGCTGCTGTGCCCGCCCACCCGGCAGCTGTGCACGCTGGAGTCCTGCGTTAGCCCCCAGGCACTGTTTTCGGCCCTGAGACAGAGCACTACACAGCACCTCCCATCTGTGTCTGCCCAGGGAGGGCGTGAGCTCAGGGTGGCCCACACCGGCACTGAGGGTGGGTGCCGCGTACATGGTGCCGGAGGCTGGGTGTGGGGCAGGACTGGAGGGTTGCACAGTGTGCCCAGCGTCACCTGGCTCTCTGGAGTCGCCGACTGGCTATCATCATTCCAGGTGGTTTCACCCCAACATCGGTGGGGTTCAGGCAGAGAAGCTGCTCCTGTCTAGAGGCCGGCATGGGAGCTTCCTGGCGAGACCCAGCACGAGCTGCCCCGGGGGCTTCACGCTGTCTGTCAGGTAGGAGGGAGTGAGCCTGCAGCCCCAGGAGGCCTCAAGTCTGAGTGCCCTCAGCTGGGGGCACAGGTGGGGATAAGGGTCCCCAGTCCTCCCGAGGGGTGGACGGCAGCATCCGGGTAGTGAGGACCCCGCTGGGGGCTGGACACCCAGAGCCTGAGTTCTGCGGGGTGTGGGGAGCCTGGCCAGGCAGCCTCTGGGCAGGAGGGAACCATTTAGAAAGGCCCTCAGGGAGAACTCAGTGAGGTGGGGTCCTTGGGGGACCTCCCTCCTGTCCTCTGGGGGACCTGGGCGGGGGGCGGGCATGGGGTTGCAAGGGCTGTGATTCACTCCCATCTTCAGGTCCGGCTGGAGCCCATGTGTGGGGAGGAGGGGTGGGGAGTGGACAGCTGGACCCATGTGCACCCTGGATGGGGAAGGGTCAGTCTGTGAGAGAGCGATGGTCTGGGGAAGGGGGCTTCCAAAAGGCTCTAGGTCTTTCCAGGTTCTTCGCTGAACCTGAGGCAGCAGGTGGAACTGAGGTTAGCCCTCAGGCTGGACTTCCCTCACCTTGGAGAACCGCGTTCTTCCTTGGGGCTCCTCAGGCCACACTGTGGGGCCTGGGGGAAGCTGTTTTGGGGACCTGTCTGTCTCCAGTCATCTGAAGCCCCGGGCAGGTGCTCTGGAGTGAGGCCAACCTGTCATGGAGGGCTGCCTGCACACTGGCCGAACAGAGGCCTGGCCTTGGCCTGGACTGTTCCTGGCAGAGGCCAAGACCTTGGGGCAGGAAAAGTCCAGACACTGTTCTGGAAGCTGAGGGTGGTGACAGTGGGAGCGGCCTCCCAACGGCGGCTGTCACACCCGCCCTTCCAGGCGCCAAGACGAGGTGACCCACATCAAGATCCAGAACACTGGTGACTATTACGATCTGTATGGTGGGGAGAAGTTCGCGACGCTGGCGGAGCTGGTGCAGCACTACACCGGCCAGCGGGGGGCGCTGCTCCGGGAGCGCAGCGGGGCCCCGGTCGAGCTTCGGCACCCGCTGGGCTGCCAGGACCCCACGTCCGAACGGTGAGCGGCCGGCGTCTCCGAGGGGGCTTCTGGGTGTCCTGTACAGTCCTCCCCTGGGGTCCGGGCATCATTTCCTCTAGGTCCCAGGCACCGGATGCAGGCGTTTGTGTGGGGCAGTAGTCCTGCAGCCAGCCTACCCCTGCCCTACTGGCTGGTGATGTGGGGTAAGCGGGTTCTTCCAGACTCAGTTTTCCCAACTGCAAGGCTGAGGCCTGAGGGAGCTGCACCGGCCCGCTCCCCTCCTCGCTGAGGACCAGGCTGCCACCTGGTGGCCACCCCGGGCCCTGCAGAGCCCTCGTGTTCGACCTCCCGCGGGCTCTTGGGGAGGGTCGGGTCAGAGAAGTGGGCGGGGCAAGCTGAACGGCCTGGGCGGGCTGCTGCCTGCGCCCCTGATGTCTGTGTGGATCTGTCTGGGAGCCTTCCGGCTGTGTGTGGGTGTGTGCCCCCTCACCTGGCCAGGCTGTGACCCCCAGTCTCACGTGTGCTCCCACCTCCTGCCCCGGGTCAGGTGGTACCATGGGCACCTGTCTGGCAAGGAGGCTGAGAAGCTGCTGTTGGAAAAGGGTCGTCCCGGCAGCTTCCTGGTGCGGGAGAGTCAGAGCAAGCCTGGGGACTTTGTGCTTTCGGTGCTCACAAAGCAGCCGGACAAGGAGGACCACCGGCCACCGGTCACCCACGTTATGATCCGCTTCCAGGTGGGAGGCAAGGCCAGGGCGGGGGTGTGGCTCAGGAGGCAGCAACGGCCAGGCCTCTCACTGCCATCCCACAGCCAGATGGGAAGTACGACGTGGGGGGCGGGGAGCGGTTCGACTCCCTCAGCGACCTGGTTGAGCGCTACAAGAAGAACCCCATGGTGGAGAAGTCAGGAGCCGTGGTGCCCCTCAAGCAGGTAGGTATGCCCCCTGATGTGACCTTGGGAGCCAGAGTGGGCTGCTCCCCACCCAGGGAAAAGGGTGCCGAAGGACCTTGCCCGGGTTGGACACCGGTCTCTCCCTGCCAGCCCCTCAAGGCCACAAGGATCACCGCCACAAGCATGGAGAGCCGCGTGCGGGAGCTCAACAGACCCACGGATGTCGGCGAGAAGGCCAAGCAGGGCTTCTGGGAGGAGTTCGAGGTGTCAGACTCCGTCCTCTGGCCAGGGGAGGGCCAGCAGAGGGGCGCGGGCGGGGGAGGTGGAATGGGTGTTGCGGGCTCTGCGGGAGGGTCGGGCCTCGGCTGAAGCCACCTCCACCCTGCCAGATGTTGCAGCAGCAGGAATGCCGGCTCCTGTACCCCCGGAAGGAGGGGCAGCGGCTGGAGAACAAGCCCAAGAATCGTTACAAGAATATCCTTCCCTGTGAGGGGGCGGGGGCGGGGCCGCGGGTGGGGGCGGGGCTGCTCCCCACCGCGGGTCAGCCGGCACAACGGGGTCCCCTAGAGACCTCTGGGAACGGCATCTTCCCTTTCCAGTTGATACCACCCGTGTTGTCCTGCGTGGTGTGGACGATAGCGTGCCTGGAGCCGACTACATCAACGCCAACTACATCAGGGTGGGTGTGCGTGAGACAGGTGTGAGTGGCTGCACGTGTGGCCCAGTGCATCAGACAGGATAGCCTGAGCCATGTCTGGCCACATGCCAGTCACCTGTCCCATTATGAGCCTGGAGCTCCTGCTGGCAGGCCTAGGAAGAGGCAGGGCCCCCCAGGCTTCAGTTATTTGGGGAAGGGGTGTGGCAGCCCCTAAGGGGTCCTCAGAGGGGGCTGGATTAAACATTGAGCCTAAGCCCCTCCCTAGCCCGTGGTGGGAGGGACTGTGTGTGAGCCACCTGGGGCTACTTTGCATATCATTTGCATAGACTTGCATTTGTTCTCTGGCACTTTAAATCCTGGAAACAGTAGGCAGCTGACCCCCACCCCCTTTCAGAGTGACCCAGAGGATAAGCCAGGCCATGGACTGGGCAAGGTATACATTGCCACCCAGGGCTGTCTGCCGACAACAGTATCTGCCTTCTGGATGATGGTGCACCAGGAGAACACGCGTGTCATCGTCATGACCACCAGGGAAGTGGAGCGAGGCCGGGTAGGAGCGCAGGCTTGTCCCCATGTGCTCATCTGGACTTGTCCCCATGGCTGGCCTTGCCTTGCTTCTTCAGTCTTTGTGAAGTTCTGGGGAGTGAGGAGGGCCCTGGAGAGCCCCTGTGTGCATGTGTGTGTCCACACGGGGCACAGGGGCAAGGGTGCTGGTGGACTTGCAGCAACGTTGACGCAAAGCACCCCCCTCCCAGAACAAATGTTTCCGATACTGGCCAGAGCTGCATGGCAGCCGAGAGTACGGCTGTGTGCATGTGTGCAGCGTGGCTGAGTCCCAGGCCCAGGGCTACTGTGTGCGGGAGCTGCAGGTGTGGCGACCGGACCAGGTGAGCCTCGAGGGCAACGGGACACGCGAGGCCAGAGTCAAAGTGGGCAGGGAGTCCCCAGGTCTGTGCTGGGCGTTAGGAGGGCCAGTGCTGGGAGAACCCCCTACCTGGCTCCACCCAACTTCACTGACCTTGCTGGCTTCTGTGTCCCTCCAACCCAGTGGACACAGTCCTGGCCTGGGCCTGTTTGGCTGTGTTCACAGGTAGGCCACATTCTCAACACCAGGCCCCAAGGTCCCAGTGGACAAACTCAGTGACCTCACACCCACATGGGCCCCTCCCTTTACAGCCTCCTCCTGGCCCATCTCAGCAACTTCGGTCCCCTTTTTATGCCAGCAGTGCCTATTTCTGTCCCACGCACAGAGTCCTCCCCACCAGTCCCCTCTAACAGAGACCTCTCACATTTGGCCCTTCCCAACTAGAACTCACTGTCCCCAAAACCTGCTCCTTCTTCCCTTCCCAGGCACTTGAGCCACCTGGGGCCATCTGTGGGGGCCCCTGAGCCCTCAATCCCCTATTTTCCTCCCGTGCCCTTCTGCTCAGCCTTGGCCCAGCTGGCTACACTTCCTGGCCATGGCCTGCCTTCTCCTGGCTCATTCCCGGCGCCCCTCCCGACTCAGGGGTCACAGCAGTTCCCACCTGCTCTGACCCTGCGGCCGGCCCCACCTAAGAACTGCCCAGACTTGTCTGGGTTGCGCTCACCGGCTCGCCCTGCCCAGGAGGAGCCGCCACGCACAGTGAAGCATTACCAGTACTTCAGCTGGCCCGACCACGGGGTCCCGGCCGAGCCCGCCGGCGTCCTTGGCTTCCTGGAGGAGGTGAACCAGGCCCAGAGAAGCACGCCCGGAGCCGGACCGATGGTGGTGCACTGCAGGTGCGACCGGGGGTAGGGTGGGGGCGTGGCCACGCGGCGCAGGTGCAACCCGGGGCGGGAGCCACAGGCCTCCTGGTCGGTCCTCACAGCGCCGGCATCGGACGCACTGGCACCATCATCGTGATTGACATCTTGGTGGACCTCATCCGCAGGCAGGGTGAGCCACCCCTCTTATTTAATCCCGCCCCTTCCACCTGGCCTGTCCCACTCTCCCGGGCCCTCCCTGAGCGCACCCGTCCCCAGGGCTGGACTGCGATATTGACGTTCCCAAGACGATTCAGCTGGTGCGGCGGCAGCGCTCGGGGATGGTGCAGACCGAGGCGCAATACAAGTTCGTGTACCTAGCGCTGCAGCGGTACATCCAGGGCGAGCAGCTGCGCCTGCGCGAGCAGGTGGGGGCGGGGCCGGGGCGGGGCGGGGCCTGCGTGGTCGTCACCATGGTGACCGACGTCCCCTCCCCCAGCGCGAGCCGTCCGAGGAGCGCGACTACCAGAACGTGGGCGCCGTGCCCGTCGACCTCGGCCCTGAACCCACGCCGTCCCGAGCGCCCGCGGCGTAAGTCAGGGCGTCGTAGAGCAGAACCAGGCTGGAGTCCCGGGAGGGGGCCGGGCGGTGTCCCCGCCCGGAGCTGGGAGGCCGCGGGGGCGTGGCCTGGGCGTGGGTGCGCGAAGGGACAAAACTCCCTCTCTACCCGCAGGACCACGGAGACCCCCGTCGGCGTGTACGAGAATCTGCTGAGTCTCGGGAGGTGAGGGTCCCCGCGTGCTGGCGCCCCGGGTGCGACTGGAGCCGCGGAGGAGGCCCCGAGCCCAGGAAAGCCGGCCTTCGCGTTCTTCAACGGACTGCGCTTAGGACAGTGGCCTGCCCTGGAGCGCTGGGGGAAGAGGTCCAGGAGTCTTGCCCCTCAGACCGTCCCCACCTGGACACCCAGAAATAGGGAGAGGCCGTTGGGTGTCCCAATTGGTGCCCCTGTCCCTTCAGGGGCTCCCAAGTGAGGGTGGAGGGGACAGGGCTTCAGGGCTGTGGCTTGTCTCAGTGTGGGAGGCCACCAGTGACCACATGTTTGAGTGTTGGCCTATATGGGTGACATGAGTGACCAGGAAACTGGTGGCCAGTCCGTGCTTGACCTGACTAGCCACGTGTTTGTGCCTTGGCTCTTTTGTACCTCCAGAACCCCTCCTCAGCCCTGCCGCAGTGGTATGGTCTGGGATGTGGCCCGAGCATCGGCTCAGTCCCTGGCCGTGACATTGCAGTCACGGGTGGGTACATGCTTGTTGAATGAGGGAATGCTGTGAGATATTCATGTGACCACACGCGCAACCTCACATGTCTGGCCCTGCCCGTGACGAGGGCAAGGCTCGTGTGCATGACTGGTGTGTGACGGGTGCGATGTCACCATCATGTGGTCCATGGTGGCACGCATCCTCCCATCCTTGATGGTGCTGTGGCTTTGTGATGTTTTCAGTAAAATGCCATTCCCAGCTCTGTGTTTTTGTTGGGGCCTGGGGAAAGGGTGTGTTTGGGTCCCCACAACTGAGCCCAGCGTCTCCCAGGGTCCCCCCACCCTAGCCAGAGGCCCAGCTGGTTGGAGCAGGAAGTCCTGGGCTTTGGGGTGAGGGGTGAGGAGGCTGAGACTGGCATGAGCCAGAACCGGTCTGGCCTTTGTTGGCCATGCCAACCTGGTGGCGCAGGCTTCTCAGGGCCGATAGCAGAACCGTGTGGGGGTGGCGGTGGGGGCTGGCAGGACTTTGCCGCTTTACCAACCAGGCCCAGGAAGGTCTACTGGAGAGACCTGTGGTCTGTGGGTCTTCAGGACACACTGGTTCTCACGGCCTATGCTGTTGTGCACCCTTAGGCCATGGGGCTCTGCAGCCCTCCAGTCAGGGCTTCTGGCAGGACCATGTGCCTTGGCTTCTTGGGGGTGCTGCCTGGTGTGACCACAGTTAAACATGGGGGAGGAGGGCTCTGGACCACCAGGCCAAGGCCTGGCCCAGTCCTGGGTGCTCTGGGCCCTCCCCACCTCCCTGGGGGAGCCTCATGGACCTACAGGGCAGCCAAGTGCAGAACGGCTGCGGCCTATCCACAGCCCAGAGGGGACCGGAGTTGCACTGCCTGGAACCTGGGGCCCACCCACCCTAGGGACTGCTGGGAGTCTGATCCAGTGGGGGTGTTCTCTGGATTGGGGTAGGGCTAGACAGTGGGCTTTTCTGCAGGGAGGGGCCCAGTGGTGCAGGGAGGTGGGCACACAGGATGAGGACCCCATACCAAATGTGGATACAAAATAATTTATTTAAAATATACAATTCAGGAGGGTGGGCTGGGTACTGGCGGGCTGAGCGCTCTGCCGCTGTCTTCTGTCCCCTGGTCGGAGGCCAGGATTAGCACCCCCGGCAAAGGGAAGGGACCAGCCCTGCCTGGGGGAACGTAAGGGGGAAGAGCCGTGGGTGAAATGTGGAAATAAGATAAGGACAGCGAGTCCTTTCTGCTCAAGGGGCCACCCCTGTGGGCGATTCAGTGTGTGCAGAGAGGGTGCTTGCCAGGCTGTTTCTCCTGGGCCTGTTTCCCCATCTGCATGGTGGGAGTTAGGGTGGTGGTCTCTGGGGCTCATAGGAGCCTGTGATTCTTGGAGGCTTTGGGGACCCTTTTGTCCACCCTATCAGGACCCAGCCCCTGGGGGGCAGGTAAGCCAAATGTGGCGCCGAGATGTTAGGGCTCCTCTGGGGTCCCCAGGGGACTGACTCCCAACACCTGCTGCACCTGTGACTCCAGCTGTGGGCTGGGAACCCATGAGTGGAGCATGGGACAGCCCTAGTTGTCGGCCAAGGGCCCGAGAGAGAAGGTGGCTGTGTAGGTGATGGTGGCCGTGGCAGCGTGGGTGGGGGGCCGGGTCAGGCAGTGCAGGTTCCCGGTCCTGAGCGCGCACTGCACGGGCCAGAGCACCACGCAGAAGAGCACCAGCAGCAGGGTGGTGACCAGGGCCATGCGCCTCCAGTCCCCTAAGCGCGCCCAGCAGCGGGCCAGGCGGCTGCGGCGTGGGGCAGGGCCTGGGGTGGGCGTGGGTGGTGCAGGCTCCGGGGGCTTGCTTAGGCCCACGTCCACGCACACGAAGCTGAGGCCAGGGGCGGGGGGCGGGGCCCGGCAGCACAGCTTGGTGCCCTCCAGCCACACGGGCTCTTCCCGCCGCAGGTGTGCCGGCATCTTGGCTTGCAGCTGCCGGCTGGTATGCAGCGCGGGGGCTCCGGCGGCAGGCACAGCGGTCGGCTGCCGGCAGAACGGGCAGGGCACAGCCTCACCGCCCAGTCGGTCTGTTGGCTGGGCGGCCGCCAGCCGTGCCAGGCACTCTAAGCAGAACACGTGAGTGCAGGATAGCTCCTTGGGCGTCTTGAAGATGTTGTCATAGCCAGAGAAGCAGATGGAGCACTCCAGCGGGGAGGCCACCTTCTCTGAGCCAGGGGTGCTGGGGGACCTGGGGCCGCTGGCCGAACTGGGGGACCTGGGATCGCTGGCCGAGTAGGGGGACCTGGGGCCGCTGGCTGAACTGGGGGACCTGGGGTCGCTGGCCGAACTGGGGGACCTGGGGTTGCTGGCCGAGCTGGGGGACCTGGACACTGTGGCTGTGGGGCTGCTCCGGCCAGGGTGTGGCATGGCCGTGTGCCACACCTGCTGGCCTGATGACATGGCTCTGAGCTGTGGAACAAACAGAGACCACCATGAGTGACCACAGCCTGCCCCCTTCCTGCAAGGTCAGCCTGTGGCTCACTCCATCCCTCTTTTGCCAGGCACTAGTCCCAAAGAAAAGATCCGGGAAGAACACTGCCCACCTGTGGGCAGCTCCAGAAAGTCCCACCTGTCTCCAATCCGTCTTTCTGCTCAAGTAGTAACCCCACCCCCTTCAGCCTCTCACCTGCTGAGGCAGGGGGAGTGTCGGGGGGTGCTCAGGCCTGACTTCAGGGTCTGATAAGGGAGGCTGTGTGCACACGGGTATCCTGCTGACTGCTCGGTGGATGTCTTTTTCTAGCCCTGTGCCACCTGGTTGTGCCCCCTGGGCAGAACTAAAGGTGATGATGCCAATGGTCCATAGCAGTTAGGATCTGGGTTCTGCAAGGCTGGGCCTGGGTCTTGTGACATACAGCAGCCAGGGTGCAGAAAATGCAGCTCGGAGGGTAGGTGACTCAGCTGGTCGCCTGGCCAGTGGGCCCTGCACCCTCCTAGGAGGCTATGGCTCTGGGCCAGGTGAAGTGGGTTTGAACATGGATCCCAGTGTGGGCGCCTGATGGGTTTGCACATGCCCAGGCAGCCACATAAGGATGGGGTACCAGGCCTGGCTGGGGAAGGGTCAGGGTGCTGGGGCTGGGGGCTGGGCTGAGCCGGTCAGTCTGCAGGAGACGGGGAGACCTAAGCAGGGTGGGATGCTGGCCTGAGGAGGGTTTGTCTCCAAGCTGTGCCCCAACCCACAGGGCCAGCTTGTCTGGCTGGTGACAAGGGCCTGGTGCCAGCCCTAAGCCCACTGGAGGGGAGCGGGAGGTGGACGGGCCCCACTGTCCCCTGAGCTGAGCACACAATTTTGTCCTCCCTCCTGAGCCATTTCCACAGGAAATGTCTCTGGCTCCCTGGCCAGGCTCAGGTGACCTGCCTGCTGGTCAGGGCCCTCCCCAGCCCTGCCCCCACCCCTTCACTGGGTCCAAGTCGCCACCTCAGGAAGCCACGTGGTGGACAGAGAAGACAGGGCCTTTGGAAAGACCCTGGCCATGTGACCCCATGGAGCTCAGGAGGCCCCCAGAGGTGACCCCCAACCCTGACTTGCTGGTCAGTCCAGGTGGGCCAGTGGAATGACCTGTCGGTGACACACTATGAAGGCTTGGGTGTTGCTGCATCATGAGTGACTGCTGTGAATCACTGTAACATCACTGATGTCATGAGTGCCACCCCGCATCTCGGCATGAGGTGTCACCATGCCCTGATGACAGTGGTGGCCGCAGGCAAGGCAGCGGCCTTAGCAGTGTCTGGGAGACTGTGAGCTGCTCCCCCCCACACTGCGGTGTGCCCCACAGAACCGGTTTCTTGGCACTGAGGCCTCACCCTCCTCAGAGCTGCCCCACCCGAGCCTATGCAGGTCAGAGGTGAGTGCCAGTGGAGCTGCCTTACCTGGTGGCCAAGGGTCAGCGGTGCCTGGGCATGGTCCTCCTGGCTGGCCACAGCCAGGCTCTGAGGCTCTGAGCGTTCCTGTTCCAGCAGTCTTCTCTCCTTCTCCTCTGGGCCAGGCCTGGCCTGTGTGCCACCCGACAGATGTCCCTTCACGGGGCTGGCTGCCAGCAGCAATCTCAATGTCCCTGGTCTGGAAGGTGCGCCCTTTGCTGTGTCCCTGGCAGGTGGTGTGCAGAGCAATGCGTGTGTTCTTCCAGGTGTGGCGTGACAAGGCAGGTGTGCATTCTCGGGCTGTAGGTCTTGGCAGGTGTATTTATACACTCAGGTCATGCTGGCCAGGGGCGTGGCCTGGAGCCTCTGGGATTGGCTGGCATCCCATTCCTCTCCCTGGCAGGCTGGGTGGCAGAGGGCGGGGACTCAGAGGTGAGAGGTCACAGCCTGGGGTGGGGCTGTGGGGGGGTCAGTGCAGGCTTCGATGTGGGGGTTCGGGGGGCTGGATGCCTGGGTGAACTTCCCCAAGGCCCCTGGCACACTGGAGCAGCCCTTCCGGAACGAACAGCTCAGCTCACAGCCGCTCTTCAGGGCCCCGGTGGCACCCGTGAGTCTGGGTGGGCCCCCCACTCACCGGCTCAACCCAGCCCTCCATACCTGTGTTCTCACTGCCATCCTCATGTGTACGGACAGCCTGCTCACGTGTGTGTCCATGTGTCACCCAAAGTTCGCACGTATGCCACCCCCAAACTTGTGAGTCTGCAGCCCAGCGCCCGTCCCCTGCAGCCTTTGGGGGAGCTCCTGGTGCCCATGACACTCCTGCTGCCCCCAGCCCTATGGTCTGGCAGGCTGCCCCGTGCGCCCTGACCCTGCTCACCTCAGCACACATCCGAGCTGGGCACTGCTGAGATGGGACCCCAATCGCCAGCCTGTGGGGAGGGGTGCTGAGCATGGTGAGGCTGGGAGTGGGGTGCACCCTGGGGGGTACAGCCTATCTTACACCCACTGGCAGGTGCCCATTGACCACCTCAGCTCCCAGAGGCTGCCTGGCCCCAACAGCACTAGAAGCACTGAGAGCCACAGAGGTCAGAGGTCAGCACGAGGAAGACCCTACCAGAGCATTAGGGGGCGAGTGCATAGAGCAGGCTGCCTGGGCATGGGACCCCAGGAAGAGCGGGCCACAGGAAGATGGGATAGGTGGGTGGCCGGCTCATGGAGGCTTAAATGTTGGGGGAATGTGGGAAGTGGTGGGACAGTGTCCTGTCCCTGCAGAAGGGGAGGCCTGGGCTCAGGAAGGGGACAGGGCTCCTCTGTGTGTCCCTTGAGGGAGAAGAGTCTCAGTGAGACACCTGACGAGGGGTGGGGCTCAGAGAAGAGGGTGGAAGCCCAGGGAGGCAAGTGGGGGCTCCGAGGGGGTGGTGGGAATTCAGAGGGTGGGGATTCAGTGTAGGGAGCCTCTGTGAGGGCCTGGCCCAGCCTGTGCGATATGGGGCTCTGGTTCCCATGGGGATTGCGACTTGGGGGGTTATATGCTTCCTCTAGGAAGTGTCCTCTTGGTCCCTCTGCTCTGAGAACACCCTCCTGAGGGCTCCTGGGAATATCCCAGCTCTGAGGTCACTTGAGCTCCTCAGGGGACAGTCAGTGCCCAGAGGCACAGGGACAGGAAGACCTGAGGAATGTACCATCTGGGGCGTGACTGGGCCTCACGCACAGGAGGTGGGGCTGGACCCTGGTTCTGAGACCTGGCCAGCCCACTGGTCCCCAAATGTCTGTTTGCTCTCCAGCCGGGCAGTGCCTGTGAGTGGGCGGGTGGGCGTGTATGCACCAACACATGAAACTGGCTGAGTGTGAGAGCACGCATGTCCCCTGCGTGTGCAGGTGTGTGCCCACGTGTAAGGGAGCCTGGGACTCACTGGGCCGGGGAGAGGACAAGGCCCCCAACAACATCCCCATCCAGACATGGCTCTTAGATGTGGGGGCCCTGAGCCCTCAAGGGGCCTGGAGTCCTGGGCTGATACACGTCGCCCTCAGCCAGGTGTGGGCCGAGCACTGTGCTCCCCCCTGGCCCTGGCCCCCCCACCCCCAGGGCTGGGGCACCACTGGCTTCAACTCCCCAAGCTCTGCTGGGCGCAGAGAGACCAGTGCGGGGAGCGGCCCTTCAGGACTCACGTGGGGCCCGGGTGCCCTGAGGGTCCAAGGGCCGAGCCTGGGCTGTGCACTCGAGTCCCCTGGGTGCTGCGCTCCGACTGAGGCCACTCTGCTGGCACGTCAGGTGCACGCAGCAGGCATGTCACCCCCTGCCCCGCAGTGAGGGCCAGGTCCCCAGAGGTGGGCCTGGCCGCCCCTCCCCATCTCGGTGTGGCTGGCTCCTTCTGGGTCCTGTGCCAGGCCCCTGGACGGGACCCCTGCCCTCACTTCGCCTCATCAACCCCCGCTCAGCCCGGCTCTGCGCGCCCACCTCCAACTGCGGGGCCTTCCTCTTGCTGACCTCTGACTTCTGCTGGCTCTCGGAGCTTCTAGTGCTAAGCGGATGGATGGATGGATGGATGGATGGTGGATGGATGG
>NW_017731634.1:1988677-2010010 GCF_001890085.2 Hipposideros armiger | reverse complement strand
GGATGGATGGATGGATGGATGGATGGTGGATGGATGGTGGATGGATGGATGGATGAGCTGTAGCTGTGCCCCCAGGGCTGTGCCCACTGCCCACCCTCCTGGGACGTGGTAGGGCAACACAGCCCCCTTAAGACCCCCCCCATGGTGGGGGGTCAGGAGGGTACAGGTGCCCCACCTGCCTGCTTGGGCCTGATGACACTACAAATTGACCTCATTTTGGCCTCTTATGTGAGGCCCTGGGGTCTAGGTAAGCGCTGGGCAAGGGGCTCAGGATGGACAGAAACGGGGGAGAGCTGTGCAGGCCCCCACTGCAAACGCCCCGCCCCGCCAGCTGCCCCACCCCCAACTCGGGTGCCCCACCCACCTGCTTTCTGGCCTGGATGCCCATCAAGGTTGGGGTTGGTGACCCCAGCAATCCCACCCCACTGTGGGGGCCCTGGGGTAGAGGGGGGCCAGCGTGGCTGGGAGCCCGAGGGGCCAGGCCACACAGGCCTCGAAGGTCAGGAGGAGAGCATTCTGAGTGTGGGGGCTGCAGGCTGGGATGAAAGGTCCTCGCTGCTGTGGGGGGCGGGCAGAACCTGCAGGGTGGCCTGGGGGAGCCATGTGGAGCTGGCCAAAGTGGCCCTGGGCTTCAGGGTGGCACTGAGGTGGGAAGGAGTTGGGGGCGTGCCCCCATCGGCGCCTGGCCTGGGCCTCCAGGGCCCGACTAGCTGTCCTGGTTGAACATAGCCGTTTCCTGCTTGTCCCCCAGTTAGAGACCTGGCTGGGTGCCAACATGGGAGCAGAGGACGCAAGCCTCGTCTGCTTCCCCTCCTCAGGGACCCGGGGGACTGGAGGGCTCTCCTGACTTCGGGGGCCATGCACACACTGGCTGTGGGCGTCCTCTCTTTTCCCTGTGGTCCCTGAAGCCAGTAGGGACCCTGACCCAGGTCTCCCTACCTCTGTCTGGGTCCCCTTCTCATGCAAAGGGGGCCCAGGAGAGAGCAGCAGAGCCCACAGGGGCACAGCCCAGGCCCCCAGGCTCTGTCCTTGCTGAAGTGGAAAAGTCCAGCTGGGGCTGCCTGTGGGGGCATGAAGGTGGGCAGGGCCCCGGTGCTGCTGCCAACACCCTTCCTCCCCATGTCTGTCAGAACCTGTACTGGGGACCCCACCTTGTGTTGACTACCAGGAGGTCACTGAGTGTCTGGCCAGGCGGACCTGGGAGCAGCCTCCCTCCCTGCCGTGGCCGAGCCCTGGGGAGGCTGTTGGCTGTGGAGGCAGGCAATTGCCAGAGCGGCTGTCCCCAGAGCAGAGGACAATGCCTCGGAGCCTTCCTGCAGTTCCCTGTGTGCGGACACGGCCCCTGCCCCTCATGGCCTGGCGGGAGCCCAGGCCCAGGGAAGAGCGGATGCTCCCACAGGTGCCCTGATGGCCGTACACCTCAGAGTGGGCCCTCCCAGGGGCAGGTGAGTAGGCGTCTAGGGCCACGCCATCAAGGTGACAATGGTCAAATAGCCAGGAACAGGAGAGGCCCCCTGCTCTCCCTGGGTGGGGCTGTCCTACTACAGCTTGGTCCTGGCCGGCTCTGGCCTGGGCATTCAGGTAGGAAGCCCTGGACCCCGCTTGGCCATCCCACCACTGGTCAGCAAATGTCCCCATGCTCACCAGCCCCTCCAAAGAGCCATCTGCCCTCGTCTTGGAGGACCTGACTAGCTGGCACTGTGCCCGACTTCCTCCTGGGGACAGAGCTGGGTCTCACGGCGGCCGCCCTGCCTCACGGGTGTCCTGTCTGTGCGGGGGGGGGGCCTGTGGTCACCTGTGACCACCACGCTCCCCATTAGACCTGGTCGTCTTACAGAGAAGTCCCCCTAAGAAACACCCACACTTTTTCCCATCTCAGATCCTGACAGCGCTGGGGGTCACTGAGTTACCCTCGCGTAAGGCAGCGTGGGGCAAGCCCCCTTCTCCCAGGAATAACATCCTGAACGGTGGAGGCTGTGTGCGGGAACCAGCACAGCTCTTGGGTCGGGGGGAGGTCCTGGTCCTTGCTCAGGGCTCCCCACTTCTCCACCCCCGTCCTCCCGTCCCCAGTGTGGGGCAGCACCCTCACTTGGGAACAGATAAACTTGGAGAGGTGAGGAGGGGAAGAGAAAGCCCTGAACAGTTTATTTGACACTGATTTCAAGCTGGCTCCCTGCTCTCCGCTGCCGGCTGAGACACTGGTTCGGGTCTCGAGGAACAAGCTTGAATCTATAAACTGTCAGCACCCGAGCCGGGCCTCGCCGCCCAGGACGACACGGGAGGCCGACCACAGGCCCCACCTCAGGCGCCTGGACACGGACCAGACACTGAAGGAGAAAAAGTGGATGATGGTCAAGGGTGTGGGGACAGCCAGCGCTGAGTCCAGGGCACAGGAGGTGGCTTTGTATGCTCCTTTCTCCACAGGGACCTGCTGAGACCAGACTGCTGACCCCATGGCCCTCCGCTGGTCAGGCAGGACCAGACCGACCAGGCAGCCGTCGTAGGTGAGCGTGACCCTGGGTGGACGAGGCCACGCAGCGCCGGGGCCCACGTGTGGGAAGCAGACGAGGACAGCGGTGGCTCTGAGACTCTTGTATAAAATGCATTTCCACTACAAACAGACAGCAGTCAGTAGGAGACCAGCCCCTGGACACGAGTGGTCATGGCTTGGGAGTCCCAGCCAGAGCAGGACAGCCCTGTGGGCACCTCAGCCTCAGGGGCCAGTGCCCAGGCCGTCCCCCACCCGTCTGGACACCAGGTGGGACACCCCGAGGCTTCACTCCTCTTGGAGGGGTGCTGGGGGCTGTCTGGCCCTGGGCACTGCAGGTGGTTGACTGCAGGGAGTTCACGATCCCTCCAGGGCGCCCAGACCCTCACAGCCTTGCCCCCGCCGACTCGGGGCATCTGCTCCTGGTCAGCAGCTGTGGGAGGGCAGGCAGGCAGCGTCCCCAGGCGTCTGTCACTGGGACGAGAGCTGAGCCGGGCAGCTGCACTCTGTGCTGGGCTCCCTCCCTGGCGGTGTGCGCAGTGGGGGGCCTCAGGGTCAGACATTGCTGACCCGGGTTTCCACCGAGGAGACAGACGTGGGGCCCATGCCCCTGTCTGAGGGCCTCTCGCGCCTGACGTAGCGTGGCTTCCGCACTGAAACGGATCGGAGACGGGCAGGTCAGAGCCGGCCTGGGATGGCGGGCCGACCTGCCAGAGCTCTGGGCAGCAGGCTGTGGGGTCGCCAGCTGGGGGAGACCCTGCTGAGCTCCCGCCGCTGAGTGAGTGGCTGCATGATAAAGCGCATGGACCCTGTGCCCCAAGCACCTGGGCAGGGCTTGGCATGCCCGGAACACAGAGCCACAAGTCATGGATGCACTGTAGAGCTGGATGGGGACCCCAAAACGTGTGCTCACACCCTAAGCCCCGGAACCTGCAGATGTGACCTCACTTGGGAAAAGGGTCTTTGCAGATGTGACTAAGTTAAGGATCTTGAGATGGGGTCCTCCTGGGTTATCTGGGGGCCCTAAGTCCAGTGACCAGTGTCTTCATAAGAGGGAGGCAGAGGAACAGAGCAGACACAGGGCGGAAGCCACGTGAAGAGGGGGCAGAAGCTGGAGGGACGTGGCCACCAGCCCAGGGACGCCCAGAGCCCTTAAGGCTTGGACAGGCAGGAAGGACCCTCCCCCAGGGCCCCCGGAGGGGGCACCCCCACCCCACCTCCATTTCTGACTCTGCCTCCTCAGCTGTGAGCACACATTTCTGCTGTTGCAAGCCACCCAGGCTGGGGCGTTTGCTTGGTGGCCCTACAGGATGCATGCAGGGAAGTTAAATGCAAGATGCTGCAGACAGGCTGCTTTAGAAAGCACACGGGTGTCTCAGGGAGCAGAGCAGACCCAGCTGACCACCTAACTTCTGGTCCCCAAGAGCGCTGGCCTCCCCTGTCCCCACGCCAGACCTCTCAGCACAGGTGCAAGAACACGGACTGGGGAGAGCCCAGTGAAGGCTCTGTGGCCTGCAGCTGTGTGACCGCTCTGCTCACGGCGTCGCTGGGCCCACACCACCTGGAACCACCTGGTGCAGGACACGCTTGACCCAGCGAAACTAAAGGAGGGGCCGCGGGAGTTCCCGGTGCCCAGCTGACCTGCTCCCCAAGCCGGCGCCAGGGGTGACCCTGGGCCCTGTGCCAGGAATTCTCGTCCTCTTCCAACAGACTCAACGTCTCAGAAACAGAAGGGAGGCCGGAAAGCCGTGGCTAATTAAGGGGGACGTGGCTGGAATCCTGAGCAGCTAGGGGTGGGAGCTGTGGGGCCAGAGGCCATCGAGCCCCCGCCGCTCCTGCAGCAGCCCCTGGGGGGCAGCTGATTCCACAGACAGGTCTGGCATTCGAAATTCTCGCCCAGAGACAAGCGACTCCTAGGGGCAAGGAACTGTAAGAGCCGACGTACCTGAGGACGGTGGTGGGGGAATCATGGCGGCCTTGAAAAGGAGAGAAGGCACAGTGAGACCGGCGGGTGCCACCGCACAGAGGCACAGACACAGGCACACCACACGAGGACGCCAGGCAGCCCAAGTTACTTACGGCTTCACCAGGCTGCAGGGCCGGGGCTGTGGGGACAAGCACAGGGGTCATCTGGAGGCCATGCAGCTACCTCCCCCTGGAGCAGGGTCCCTCAGTCTGGGGGCATCCCTAAGCCCGGGGTCGGTGGGGGTCCCTCAGCTTGAGGATCCCTTAGCCCAGGGTGGGGTCCCTCAGTCCGGGGGGGGGGTCTCTCAGCCTGAGGTGGGGTCTGTGGGGCTCGCAGAGGTTCTTCCCAGGCCCCAGGCCCAGCCCAGTCCCACCCCCACAGGTTCGCCCAGCAATGCCTTCAGGCTGGACACTGGCCTGGCTGCTTTCCCGGCGGCACCGGCCCCAGGCCCTACCTCCCACTCCAGGCAGAGCAGGCAGGCCAGTCCCGACGGGATTTCTTTTGGCCCCAGTGCTCCGCGAACCAACTGCTCTACCTGCTGAATTCCCAGGAGCCTCAGGGGACCACCCCGCCTCCACTGGGGATGTGTGGCCATGCCCCCGCTGCCCTGACATGTCCCTGGGCCATGGCTACCCAGGCTGACCAAGCCCAGCTCTGCTGAGACACTGACTGGGCCCCACACCACACACACACCAGGACCCCATGCCCACCACTGCACAGCTGACCCCGAAGGCCCTGTCGTGGTGGGCAGCACGGGGCCAGCCGACTCTCAAGACCAGAGGGCTACAGCAGCTCTGAGGTGCCCAGCAGTGGCTGAGGGTGGCGGGCAGGGCTCTGGCTAATCCCCCACTGGCACTGTCCACTGAGGAGTCATATTCGTTGGCCAGACCACCTGCCTGGCACACCTGAGGGGCACAGCAGGCGTGCCCATCTCTTCAGGAAGAAGGCAGGGCCAGTGTCCTGGCCCAGGGTAAGCTGGGTGGTGTGCAGCCCCCTGTCCTTGCACCAGCCTGGGCAGGGAGAGGACATGGCTGGAGGGAGAGCTGCGGGCCAGTAGCCCCAAGACCTGCTCCCATCGCCAACCCCGCCGTGATGGCCCAGGGCGTGGAGTCACACCAGTGCCCTTAGAGACCCTCTGGGACCACTCCTGGGACGTGACTGCCGCTCTTAGTCTCAGACGCAAGAACATGTGACAACCCAGTCCCCTTTGGTGTGTTCTCAAGGCGGCTTCGTGCTGGACACCCTGCATCTCGGCCCCCCAGCACAGCCACGTCTGTCCCCCGGCAGCATGAAGAGGTACCTTTGTTTGTTCCGTAGCAGAGCTGGGGCAATTTGCTGGCACGCTTGAGGTAGAAGAACATGGCGACAGTGAGGATGAGGCCCGAGCTGACCAGGAACGTTCCCACGAAGAGGGAGGCTGCCACTCCAGGGCCCCCTGCAAGTAAGGGCAGCTCTGTGGCTGGGCCTGGCGGCCGTGGAGGCCCGTCCCTGAGCACACCTGGGTCCCCCACAGGCCCAGCCACGCTGGGCGGGCGGTGTGGCCTGGAAACGTGACTGGATCACTCCAGGCCTCAGGCTTCTCGGGGAGGTGGGATGTGGGGCGGGTTAAGGACTCCGGCCTGAGAGCAGCAGCCCTGGCTCCCCTGCTCCCTCAAGACTCAGCACAGATGGGGCCCCAGGCCCCAGAATGCAGGGTCACCCCAGAGGCAGGGCTTCCCCACACCCTTGCCTCTTGGGAGCTTGTCTGCTGTCACCCAGAGGGGCCTTCCCAGTGCACGGCACCAGCCACCTTTACGGGGTCTGGATAGGGCTGTGAGCAGGGCTCTCGACAGCTGTGGGGAGGCGACTTTCTGACCGAGACACCGGCACATGGCTAAGAGGAGGGGTGTGCTCCAGCTGAGGCGTGTCCTGTCCCCGATGTGCTGCGATGGAAACACTTCAGCAGCCAGGCAGCCAGACTCTCGGGCTTTCCTCCTGGGCCAGCCCTGATGCCGGGCCCAGCCTGGTCAGAGGGCGGGGCTGTCTGAGCCGCCCCCGCCCTGACCCCGCTGCAGGTCAGTGTGGTGCCGTCTGCCTCAGGTCCTGAGACTCCTGGGAAACTTGAGCCCTCGATCCAGGTTTAACATGTCCTGTGCTAAAGGACCAGGGTCTGGGGGGACACGACCCCCATCACAACCCAGTTGTCTCAGCAGAGGGCAGGTCCCACTCTGACTGCAGTGGTCCCTCTGCAGCATGGGCACCATGCCCCACAGCTGGGCGGGCATCTCAGGTAGGATGGGACGCCCAGCAGAGAGCAGAAGGCTGGGGATGAGGTGCCCAGGCAGTGCGACCTGAGTCTGCCCCTGGGGACCAGGAGGCATGGCGGCCCTGTGTCTGGCACGCAGCATTTGCAGTCTCCTCTGAGCCCTACACCCTGGAAGAGCCCCAGGGATGGGGCAGGGGCCTCAGGCTGTCCTCTGATCTCTGCAGAACCACATGTCCTGAGCGGACCAAAGCGGACCAAGGGGCTTGGGGGCTGGGAAGGAGGCAAACGGTGTGGTGAGTGGCTGTAAGGGCCCCACTGAGACCCGTTCAGAGGCACACGGAGGCTGGGGCAAAGGCCTCTGGCCCATGCCAGCTGACCCGAGCCCCAGGGCTGCCGGACTCGCCACTAGCCCTGCTCCGTGACCAGGGCTCACGGCTGGGGTGGAGTGTACCTGACCATGGACATGGCCCTGCTCTGGGCTGTTGAGCTAGACTTACCAAAGTGTGGCCGCCCAGGTGTCCCTGTGCTCCTGTTGACGGGGAACTGTGCGCCTCGGCCAGTGACTGTAGGAGCAGAACTGTCAGTACTGCAGGCTCCGTGAGCCACCCAGACCATGGGAAGGTCCTGCACTGTGAACGGGGATCCCACAAGGACCCCCAGGGAGCTGGAGATGCAGCCCCAAGCGGAGTCACAGGCCAGAACCCAGAACAGGGGTGACAGTAGAGATGGAGTGGCTGTCACCCCATAGCTGTCCTGAACAGACAACAGTCAGGGACACAAGGGTTCTGGGGGGGGGGGGCGCCCGATGCTCTGGGGACAAGAAAGGCGACCCCCACCTGGTCCTGCAGAACTCGGAGATGTGGCCCCTCGGTGAGGAACGGGCCCAGTGGGGTGAGGGGGTGATGACAGATGACTTTTGCACTCGGAGCTGCTGTAGGTCCCGTTCCTGCAGCGCACGCAGCTGACACTCCCGTCCTCATTCCAGCGTCTGTAGCAGCCTGTGTGGAAGGGCAGCGACAAGCTTGCCACGTGGCTCAGCACAAACCCACGCCAGCCTGCTGCCTTCTGGAAGTTGGTTCCTCATGAAAGCAGGGTTTCTCTTCTCAGGTGGGGAGCATCTTTGGGGGGCCGTGGGGGAGGCACTGGTGTCTGCCCAGGGTCGGCTCTGGGAGTCCTGGGACCGGGCCTGGCGCCAACACAGCCACCCTCCCAGGAGGCACCCAGGCGGGCTGCGTGTGCTGGGCAGGTGCGGGCTGCGAGCAGGACCCGCAGCCACATGGGTTTGAGAAGCTTTTTGAAGTCCACTCTGAGATTCCTATGAAAAGCTCCAGCCAGACTGAAAGGGGTCACGCAGTCATTCCCAAATCTTGCTGTTCCTCCGTAAATCAGTGCGTGAGGCTTGTTTCTAAGGCACGTCGGTCTCTCTGTACTTACCTTCGGAAGAAGGGGTGACTGCAGAGGAAGCTCAGGCTTCAGGGGAACTTACAACCCAGTCCTGCCGGTGGACGGCACGGCGTCAAGTGCTTCCAGCCCACCCCAACCTCAGGCTACGACGTCCAAGCTCAGGTCCCAACTTCCTCCCATGCTCTGATCTGTAACCACCGAGAGCTAACACTGCACCCCAGCCCTGCAAACTGCGGCTGGATGACTGGACATGAACTTCAGAGAAATCGCCTCGACAGGTCAGACAGGGACAACTTGTGTGCCTGCTGCCATGAGAGCCACTGAAAAGCCCACGAGAACCCCCAGTGCTGTCAGCACAGACAGTCAAGCTGCAGACCAGGAAATGCATCCCAGGTAGCTGCTGCGGACCTCACTCCAGCCAAAGGTGCCTTCAGTCCAATATCCAGAAGTTTTCTTAGCTGACTGCTCTCCACGCTCCAAAAATTGGGTTTATAATTTGCTTCAACCATTAACTTTGTTTTTCTTTTGTCGCCACAGAAATACCTCTCTTCCGACACCAGATGCCACCGTCCAATGGCACCAACAGGCAGGCTCGGTGCCCGTAGGACAGAGCACTCAGGCCAGGCCCTTTCCACTTGTTCCACTACAGCCTCCAACTTGGCTTTTAGTATGTGAGACTCTCTGAAGGTAAAGTTTCAAACGGGGGGCTGAAGGGAACTAGAACACGTTGCCCCCAAATGCGCCTATTTGACATAAAGGTGATTTTCACTAAAGACATGTGAAAACACAGCAGGTCCAGGAAGGGCACTCTGACCTCTTTTATTTCTTCCTGAAAGGCAGGAGACAAAACCCCGCGGGGAACACGCTCCCTGTCCCAGGAGGAGAGGGACAGTCACAGCCAAGGCGGGAGAGAGACCAGGGTGCTGTGCACAGACCGTGTCAACAGCGCCGGGCACCCTCAGCCCTCAGGTCAGGAGCGGGTAGGTCCTGCCGCTCGGGTCTCCATTTCCTTACGAGGCTCCGTGTCAAGGGCTCCTGCACAGGCCTGCGGGCTTCTCCCGCTCACGTCTCACGTCAGCCCCGTTCTCGGGCCCCGCTGGGGCTCCCTGGGGCGGACAGCTAACGTCTTGCCTCCTTGCACCTCCTGCTACTCAGAGCCACAGTCTCCTCACCACGTTCTGCCCCAAGCACCCAGAAAGGGCGGCCAGGCTGGGAGGCAGGCTCGGCGGGCTGCTCCGCCCGCTCCTCTAGTCGCCCTCCAGCATCCTTCCAGCGAGGTCTGCGTGCCTCCCCTCCCCACGGGAACGGGCAGCGAGAAGACAGCCTAGGTCCACTCACACCAAAGTACTTACCTGGGCCACACAGGCTTGTGCCTGGGCAGGTGGTGTTGATGTCCACCATGTCCACACAGCACTCGGACAGTTGGCCCTAGAGAGAAGACGGCAGTCAGTTTCCAGACCCCGCAGCCAGGTGGCTAATGCAGGATGGACAGGCCAGGCCGAGGGTGGCGTCCACAGAGGAGGCACCGTGAGAGCGTAGAGTTCTGGCCTCTTCTAGGGTCAGTGTTAGGTGACTGTCCCCTGCTTACTGGGACGAGGAAAGGACTCAGGGCCCCACAGTATGGACGCTCCCTGGGACAGAACTTGGTGTCCCCAGCGAGCGCTGGTGACTGAATAAACCACCATATTCCCCAGCACCCGGACTCCCAAAGTACAGGAAGGGGAACCCCTTGGGGGCCCGTTGGGGACAGCCTGGTAGGGCAGGGAGTTGTCCTGGGGACCCGTCCCGGTCTGCGGGCGCTCTGTGGTTTACGTGAACATCTCCTCCACTGCCTGCCTGGCTGACCACTCCAGGCCTGCCTGGAGGAGGTGGGGCTATGGGCATTTCTCCACGTGGGTACGGCCACTTGCCTTGTGGGCCGCAGGCAGGCTATGGGGGGGGCATTTCAATCCATGAAATTATTTGTTGCCACGTGACAGATGGTGGCTTTGTAAATTAAAAAATCAAAGCTGTTAAGCCCCACTGCAGTGCCTTCATGAGAAAAGGAAAGACATTTGTCTCAACTACGATAAAATGTGAAGATAAACCCAGGCCCCGTGGCCTCCCTGGTGAGAGCTAGGCGGCCAGCGCGGGTGTGTCTGCCCTACATCCGCCAGCACAGGCAGACCACTCCACAACGACACCCTTCCCTTGGGGCTGTGCAGCCTGGTCCCCACAGAGGCGCTGCCTGGCCTGGGGCAGCATCACTGGGGATGAGCAGCAGTGGGGGTGCCCAGTGCTAGCATTCATGGGGCTGGACAGACAGCTGGATGGGCTGAGGGGGGTTCCCAGGGGATCTTGGCTCCATGTGTTTGTCACGGCTGAGCTTCTGTTCCTTGTGACCGGAACACAGGGAACAGTGGGGGACACCTAAGGGGTGACGGAGGAATGGCAGGAACACCCACACCACCACGGGAGGGGCCAAGGGCCAGCTCACAGTGGAGGCCAAGCCATCCTGTCCTTCCCAATCCCGGTGGAGGCAGAGAGGTGGGACGGCCCCGCCTGGCTTGGACGATGTGAAGGTCCCTCCAGAAACCACAGCTCAGCCCATCCATGTCACAGGCTTGGGAGAGCCAGGACCCCTGCCACCGGCGGCCTGTGGGGACCCTGCCTGATACCGCTGCTCGCCTGCAGTGCATGATCTGTCCACCCCAGCAGCTGGGCAGGCAGCTCTGGGCTCTGGTCAGTACCACTGGGGGCGGTTCTGTAGAGACCCTATTTCAGCTATACGACAGGTCCAGTTTGGCAAAGACTGAAGGTTCTAGCAGGCAGAACAGCAAGAGTCAGTGGCGGGGCCTCGAGTTTGCTGCCCTCTGAGAGGCACAGGTCCCTCTGACCCTAACCGTGGGCTCAGTCAGTGTCTCTGGGGCCAGGCAGGGGTGACCTCTGAAGGTGGAGGGTGAGACCCGCTGGGTGAAGGCCCCACCTCTGTGCAGGGCTGGAACAAGGGCTCAGACTTTACTTCCTGGCACCTACCGCACTTTCTGAGGATTTGCCGGCAACTTCCACCAGAAGGCCGGCCAGGAGGACAGCTCCCTGGAGTGTCATGTTCCGGAGTGCAGGGTCTGCAACAGAGAGGGGCACTGTGAGGTGTCGGGGCGCCTCACCGGACCCGTCTCCAGGGCCCCGGCCTTGCCAGCCCCACCGTCTCGGCCCAGCCCCCCTCCCCCCCACCGCCCCACCTCCATGGCCCTGCCGGCTCCAGGCTGGGCGCCCTGACCTGGCCCTCCAGGACACGGGCTGCAGACATCCAGCGATCAGTGGCCAAGAGTCGCACGGCCTGCGTCCCACCGGTCAGAGGCCTGCAAACCAAGGTGCCAGATGAGGCCAGCGGCTGGTCACTGCACAGCCAAACCAGGTGAGGGCCCCGGCCTCTGGTGCTCTGGGTCTGACCGGACTTCCCATAGGAAGCTGCCATGGCAGAGGACCGGACGGCCATGGTCGGCCATCTGTATCTGGGCTCCAGCCGGACTCAGTCCTTCCTCCAACAGCTTCAGCCACGCACCGCTTCCTTAAGGAAGGACCGAACTCAGGTCTGGATGAGCCATTCCTACACATGAGTTTGATGGGCTTGGCCGCCTGTCTCCTCATTCTGTCTTAGCAAAACCCTAACTCGTATCTCTCAGGCATCTTCACCCTGAGAGGTGGTGAGGGTGCCTCTGGGGCAGACACAGGCCAGGCAGGGTTTCTGCTGCTCACCCCACTTTCGTCACAAGAGTGCATGAAAGATACCCATTTAGGGCGATAAAAATCAGTGTATAAGAGGGTCATGGCAGAGCAGAAAAACTTCTGAGAAGTGGAGAGCAGCACAGACAGGCAACAGACCAGCCTGTGAGAGACGTTCCCAGCACCAAAGCAGGTGACTGCGTGCGCTCCTGTGCCTGAGCCGTTATACAACCACAGGAATGTGCACAGCCCCACTGTAAATCGTTAGGCACGGTTTTAACAGATTTCTATTAACTTGCAAGGGGTAACCATAGTTACAATCTTTCCCAAACACAGCTAAATATTTTGACATATAACAGTCGCCTGTCAAAAGACCTTGTTGTTGTTTTTTTATTTTTTTAAAGATTTTATTGGGGAATTGGGGGAGGGAACAGCTTTGGGGAATTGGGAAAGGGGAACAGACAAGTTGCTGTCCTTCTGTTCTTCAGTCTAGTTGTGGAGGACGTCGCTTCACTGGCCCATGTTGGTATCCTTGCGCTTTTCCCGGCTGAGGCAGTCGCTCGCCAGCCATTGGACAGCCACTTACGGTGGCTCAACGGCAGCTCACGAAAGCACACACCTGCTGCCAACCAGCCCCACTGCAGCCTACGCCGTCGCCGGCGACTCATGGCAGCTGTTGTTCACCATCTTAGCTGTAGAGGGCGCAGCATCACTGGCCCTCATGTGGGATCCGAACCGGGGCTGGCGTCCCAAGCCAACTCCTAACCAATGTGCCACTCGGCTGGCCCTCAAAAGACCTTTCACTTGACAAAAACAGCTGCAGAGTCGAGACCACGCAGAGGTTTCAGGTTCCTGGAGAGGAACTGCCCCTGCTCCCCTCTGAGGTGGGGGTGAGGCATGGCCCCCTCAAAAGGCCAGAGAACAAGAGTTCCAGCCTGGAAGGGCCTAGGGAAGAGCGCCACTGCCCAGCCAACCTCCTCCAGCAGGGAGACGGTGAAGTCGGGTGACACTCCTGAGCCAGTGCTATCGGGACAAGGGCGCTGGGCGTCTGTCCTGTAATCTGCTTTCACTAGGCTAGGCTCAGTCGAGGGGAGCCTATGATGAGGAGGCGCCAGCCGTTAGGCGCCCCTTCCCACCCTAACTCATGCCATCTCATTAAAAACGCATGCTTTTGCCAGAGGCACCACCGCCTTTCTATGATGTGAAGTCCCTTTAGATAGATAGCAGCTATCGATGTCACAGTGCTGACGCCTTGCCTACGGGACGTGACCCAATGCCACCTTTGCTTCTGGTCCACTTAACTGTTGTTCAGCAAGACCACCTTTCCCTGCCTCATGGAAAAGTCCAGAAGTCACAGTTGCTTCTGCTCACTGTCTGGTAAGAGGCACCCCCAGGGTCACACTAAGTCACCAAACACCATTTCAATTCAGGAATCAAAGTCCAAGATTCTGATCCACTTTCATCTGCTGTTGGTCAGCCTTAGGGAGGTGTAATTGACACACAATGAACTACACCTGTTCAAAGCGCACATCCCGGGGAGTTGGGAGCCTCCACCGTCTGCACCACTCCCACCGCTGGAGCTGCCTCTGCCGTCCACATTGCGCTTGTACCACCTCCACCACCTCCACCACCCGCACGGCCGCAGAAGGCTCCTGCGCCCCCTGCAGCCCCTCTCTCTACCCCCGGTCAGGGGGCCACAGGGCTGACCCATTGCTGCAGGAGCTGGCATTTTCTAGAGTTCCGTCAGAGGGACACAGCACGTGCTGCCTCTGCTCCTTCCTGCCGCACAATGCTCCTAGATTCGTCTCTGCGTCGTTCCATTTCATGGCCAAACGGTACTCCATCGTGAGGACATGCAGCCTGCCCTTCACCCATGCACCTGCTGACAGGCAGCTGGGCTGCTTCCCGATTTTGGTGACCATGACTAGGCTGCTATGGACGTTCTCCTCCACATCTTTGTATGGATATGTGTTTTCATTTCTCCTGGTAAATACCTAGGCTGGAATGACCAGGTCAAGGTAAGTACAAGATCTTACAATTAAGTTTGCCAACTTGTTACAACGATGTTGTTAAACTTTTTTGATATCAGAGGGATTATTCATTATGAATTTGTACCAAGTTGTTAACCAAGTTTACTATTTGGAAGTGCTGAAAAGGCTGCGTGAAAAAGTTAGACGGCCTGAACTTTTGGCCAACAATTCATGGCTCTTGCATCACGACAATGCACCAGCTCACACGGCACTGTCTGTGAGGGAGTTTTTAGCTAGTAAACAAATAACCATATTGGAACACCCTCCCTACTCACCTGAGCTGGCCTCCAATGACCTCTTTCTTTACCTGAAGATAAAGGAAATATTGAAAGGAAGACATTTTGATGACATTCAGGACATCAAGGGTAATACGATGATAGCTCTGATGGCCATTCCAGAAAGTTCCTAAATTGCTTTGAAGGGTGGACTAGGAGCTGGCAGCAGTGCATAGCTTCCCAAGGGGAGTACTTCGAAGGTGACTGTAGTGATATTCAGCAGTGAGGTACATAGCACTTTTTCTAGGATGAGTTCGCAAACTTAATTGTCTGACCTTGTAAGTGCACATTTAACCTTGTGAGAATCTGCTGGTCTGTTTGCCACCATGCTGACACCGTGTGTGTCCCCACCAGCAGTATATAAGGGGTCATTTGTGTCACATGTGTGCCAGCACTTGGCAGCGTATCAGTGGGTGTACAGTGGCACCCTCCTTGCTGTGTAAACTTGCGTCTCCCTCTTAATTGATGATGGTCAGCACCTTTCATGTTCATTGGTCTTGTCTATATCTTCTCACGTACTCTTGTGAGGGGTCTGTGCCCATCCCTTGTCTATTTTGTTTAACTGGGTTGTCTTTCTGTGGTTGCGCTCTGTATACATTCTTTGTTAGATGCGTGTATTACAAGGATTTTCTCCCATTCTGTGGCTTCCCTTTTCATTTTCTTATGGGAATCTCTAGAAGAGTAAATGTTCTCATTATGGTAAAATGGAATGCATCCAGTTTTTTTCTTTTATGGTTCTTGCTTTTTGTGTCCTAAGAAAGCAGGGCTTATACTACATGAATTCAAACTTTCTATAAAGCTTCAGTAATCAAGACAGTGTGGTACTGATGAAGGAAGGACATGAAATGAATGGAGCAGAACAGAAACTTCAGAAACAGACCCACACATATGTGCTCATCTGATTTTCAATAAAGATGCCAAGATAATTCAATGGGAAAAGGAAAGTGTTTTTTAACAACTCAAAATGTAAAAGCCAAAACCATAGAACTTCTAGAAGCAAACACAGGAAATTGTTATCACCATGAGGCCAAGGCAGAGCTTTCTTAGGACAAAAAAACAACAAGAACCACAGAATTAAAAATGGATGCATTCTAATTAAAGGGTTTAGTCCACTGACATTTAATGTAATTACCACTATGGTTAGACTTAGGTCTACCATTTTTTTATTTTCTACTTTTCCCTCTGAGCAGGAAGTAAGAGAGTTCCCATCCACACCTCACCCCCACACAAGCAGAGCCTGCCCTAGAATGGCATGTCTGTTACATCGATGAGCCCACACAGACACATCGCTGTCATCCTCAGTCCATATTTACATCAGGGTCGCTCGATGTTGTACATTCCATGGGCTTTGGCAAATGTGTAATGACACTATGGTTGGACTTATAGCTACCACTTTATTATTCGTTTTCTGCTTGTTTCCCTGGGGTTTTGTTCATCTGTTCTCTCTTTCCTGCCTTCTTTTATTTTGAATATTTTTAAAGTTCCCTTGCAACTTATCTCTCGGTCGATGAGTTACAACTCTGAATGTAATTGTATAGCTGCTCCACGACTGCACTGTGCACCTTCCATCTTAAGATGGCAGAAAAAGAAGAGCAAATTAAAGCCAAATTTGGAAGATGAGAGGAAATAGTACAAATAAGAGAGGAAATGAAGTAGAAAATGGACAAAAGTTAGAGAAAATAAGCAAAGTCAAAAGTTGGATCTTTGAAAAGATATCTAAAACTGATAAATGTCTAGCAAGAATAATCAATTAAGAAGTCAACACAGGGCCGGCCGAGTGGCGCGATGGTTAAGAACTGGCTTGGGATGCCAGAGGGTCCCGGTTCAGATCCCACATATGAGGGCCAGTGACACTGCCCTCTACAGCTAAGATGCTGAACAACAGCTCAACCTGGAGCTGGGCTGCTGTGAGTCGCCAGCGACGGCATAGGCTGCAACCCCTGCTGCAGTGGGTTGCCCTGGGCTACCGTATGTAGCCAGCAGTCAGCGTGAGCGGCCAGCAGCCGCAGTGAGCAACCGTCCAGAAGCCGGGGACTGACCTGCCTCACCCGGGAAGAGCGCAATGATGGTGCCAACTTGGGCCAGTGAAGCAACGTCCTCCACAACTAGACTGAAGAACAAAAGGACAGCAACTTGTCTGTTCCCTTCGCCCAATTCCCCAGCACTGTTCCCAGACCCCCAATTCCCCAATAAAGAAAAAAAAATCTTTAAAAAAAAAGAAGTCAACACAAATGACCTATATCAGAAATGAAAGAGGAGATGTCACCATAGATCCTACAAATATGGCGGGATGCTTGGTCAATATTATAAACAACTTCATGCCAATAAGTGCAACAACGTAGATGAGATGGCCAAGTTTATTTAAAGATACAAATTATCAAAGATGACACAAAGTGAAGCAGAAAATCTGAATTGCCTCACATCCATTAAAGAAATCAAATTCATAATTTTAAAACTTCCCACCAAGAAAACAACAAACCCAGACAGCTTCATTGGTGAAGTCTATCAAATGTTTCAGGAAGAAGGAATAGCCATACTACACAAAGTCTTTCAGAAAATAGAGGACAGGACATGGCCCAACTCATCTATAAGAACAGGAAAACCCCAACAGAAATGCAGACAGACAAGGAGGTTACAAGGGAAAATACAGACTAAGATCCCTCACGAACACAGACCCAAAAGTCTTCATAAACTCTTAGTGAACTGCACACAGTAAATAGAAAAAGGTGACAGGGCATGACCAAAAGAGCATCTTCCAGTAACACAAGACTGGCTTAACATAATGAAGAGCAGCCACTGTAATCCACCATTTTAACAGATTAAAGGAGAAGAAAAAAATCATATGAGTATTTCAATGGATGCAAAACAAGCAGTTGACAAAATGTCAGGCCCATTCATGATAAAAACTCTCGGCAAACTAAAAATAGAAGAAACTCCCACAACTTGAGTAAAAGACATCTATTAAAAAACCGACAGCTAACATCATGTTGTAACTGTGAAATGCTGACCATTTCCCCCTAAAGACGGGAAGTCGAGGATGTGCACGCTCATCACTGCTGTTCAACACTGTACGTAGATTCTGGCCAGTGTGGCAAGGACAGAAAACAAAACAAAAGCCACAGATTAGAAAGGAAGAAGTGAAACTGTCTCTGTGGAGGTGGAATGATTGTTTACAAGAGAAATCCTAAGAAATATACAAAAAAAAACCTACTCTTATTTATAAGTGAATTTAGCAATGTTCCAAGAATATAAAGTCAATCTACAAAATCAATTGTTATTTCTATATACTAGTAACAAATAATTGGGAAATGAAACTTAAATATCACTTACAATGGCATTCAAAAGCATAATTTGTTTGTGGGGATAAATTTCATAAAAAATGTGTGAGACCTGTACACTGAAAACTATAAAACACTGGTGAGAGAAATTCAAGATCTAAATAATGGAAAAACTATGGCATATGGTACAACATATGTATATAAATAAAATGAGCAGATCCATTAATCCATGTCCATGGATTAGAGAGCTCAATTTTATTAAGGTTCTTCTCAAAATGATCTAATATTTACTACAATCCCAATGAAAATTATAGTAGGCATATTTTTGAGGAATCAACAAGCTGATTCTAAAATTTATATGAAAATGCAAAGAACCCAGAATAGACAAAGCAATTTTTAAAAAGAGGAACAAAGATGGAAGACTTAGATTACTTTGGCTGAAGATTTATTATAATGTCATGAGACAGTGTGAACCAGTGAATGAATAAACTGATCAACATAAGAGAACAGAGAATCCAGAAATAAACCCTCACTAAAACAGTCAAATGATTTTGACAACATGCCAAAGTGATTCAATGAGGAAAGAAGTTTTTTCAGTAAACGGTGCTGGGACAACTGGTTACTCATATAGAACAAAAGCTGAACCTAGATTTACAGCGTCTGAAAAATCAATTAGAGAAGGGTCATGGGGCTAAGTGGAAAACTGAATCTCAAAGCTTCTGGAAGAAGAAAACAGGCGAGTGTCTTCGTGACTTTTGGTTAGGGAAAGCCTTTTAGGTAGGACACAGAAAGCATGCATGATCCCCCCCCCCAAAAAAAAAAACCCAATAAATTGAACTTCCATCAATATTAAAAACTTCTGCTCACGACTACACCATTATGGTGGATACAAGGCTCTCTGCGTTTGTTGAAACCCACAAAACTATGTATCACAGACAGTCAACTTGCATGTACGAAAAACAAATTAACGCCAACCAGAATGTCAGGGGTCTCAGGACGGAATGCAGACTGACCACTGACTAACCGTGTCACAGATGTGTGACATCCACACACTGAAGGAGATGGGGACAAGGCGCTGGCCGCAGGGCTCGGGAAAACGGAGTCTGGACCGAAACAGGAAGCCGGGAGACACAGGTAAGTGCATACACAGTGTGCTCTGGCTGGTAAGTCTACTCCTCGTGGGGCTGGATACTGGTGAAAGATTCTGGACCTGCTCTGCATGTACATGGGTGGGACCAGTAAGAAAAAGGACAGCAGGTGCTGGGAGCCAGGTTCCCATGGGGGTGGGAAGGTTACAGACTCACAACTGAACACACACACACACACACACACACACACACACACACACACGTCCCCTTGCTATCCGCAGAGAGGACTACAGCAGTGGCCCGACAGTTCACTCCTGGGTGTCCGCCCAAGAGAAAGGCTGACATGTCACAGACATGTGCAACAGTGTCACACGAGCCAAACTCGAGGAACCCACCCACGTGCCATCAGAGGACACAGTACAAGTGGCACCTCCCCAGGAGCAGTGGTGACACAGCAAGACAGAGGCGCCTCAGCAACCCAAGCTGGACGTGAACAGCAGGCACAGTTTAGCTCCATTAAAACGAGGTCTGGCAGAGACCAGGGCGCTTGCTCCTGGGGGCCAGGTCTGCAAAGGCTTATGAGGGTTCCATTTGCCTGGCGGCTGTGACAAACCGGAGGAATGGCCACAGACTGGACATCAGAGGCAAGGAGGTCCACGATGGGCAATGTGGTGCCCTGCCTTGCAGAGGCCCCCTTCCAGCCGCGTGCTCACAGGGCCTTTCCTTGGTGCATGTGACAGGAGAGGGGAGGTCTCTCTGTATCAGGGCAGTGACCCCATTATGGAGGCCCACCCTGGTGTCACCCTAAGCACCTCCCAAAGGCCCCACCCCACCTACCCTCCCTGGGGGTGGGGGACGCAGGGCTTCAACCCATGGACTGGGGGTGCACAAGCTTTCAGCCCACACCGCCAGGGGACCTTCAGGGGTGACAGAAATGCGTTCTATCTGATGTGTGTGCAAGTTACACAGCTGGATGCATTTGTCAAAAGTGCTCACATGGGACCTATGCACTTTGCTGTAGATGAAGTATACCTCAAAACTAACTGAATAAATGCAACTCATTTTCTATTTAGAAAACCTTATTGGAGCTGAAAAGCTAAATTATTGGGTAAACAATTTCTACAAGGTAATGAGAAATTCGATGAGAATTTAAATCATACTATATAGTTCTTACACACCTCTTATTTTTCCTTACAGCAGTTCTCAACCTGTGGGGCGCGACCCCTTTGGGGGTCGAACACCCCTTTCACAGTGGTAGCCGGGTACTCATATGTGGGCGTATCTGCATGTGGGCCTGGAGACGGATAGAGGAGCGGTGTCTCGGTTCCTAAGACCATTGAAAATATGTGTTTTCCAATGGTCTTAGGCGACCCCTGTGAAAGGTTGAGAACCGCTGCCTTAGAAGAACTGGTTTCAATGAAGACGTGATGCCTCAGCTCACTGTGACACTAAACAAGTCACACATAACGGTAACTGCGTGGAATTACTTTTGGTCGGTCATCAGGGTGCTGGCAGGACAACCATGTCACGGGCTCTCCGGGAAGCCTCGCAGGGTGGCTCCCGGAGGAGGTGGGCCGCAGCGCACCAAGGTGCTCAAGCCGCTGTGGCCGGAGGACGCATCGGCGTCCGCGTTTCAGGTGGGCCGACCTGTTTCTCCCACTGAGGACAACACACGGGGGCCGGCTGGACCCCCACCCACCAGCGTTGGTGCGGCCGGTCATCGGGTAGCAGAGGGAGCCGGCGTGCAAAGCGGCTCTCGGGAAGCAATGAAAACCGGTTCTCAATCTCAAAACCCCATCTTGTGCAGTGAGACAGTAAACGCTGACGACCTGATCGGGTGTAAAGCAAACGCCGCAGCCTGGCGCCTGCCGCTGGGGTCCCCGTGCTAGGGGCCCTCTCACAGGCCTCCTCGGCCTTGGGGACGTGGAACTCTGCGCTGCGGGGACCGGACGGCCTTCTTCAGGCGGATCGCAGCTCACCTCGGAGGGCCAGGGAACGCGAGGGGTCCCGCTGGGGGCCAGCCCCGCAGGTGACCGCCACCAGGGCGTCCATTCGCTCCGCTTCGCCAGGAGTACGCGGGGGCGGGGCGGCCCGGGAAGCGCCGCTTTCGGAGTCATCCCGACCGGCCTTCCTGCTCTGAGCCTCTCAACACAACGCGGCCACTAAGGATCCCGGCTGAACACAGACGACGAAGCGGCGGCTCCCGGCCGCGGACTGGGAAGCGGGAACCACCCCGCTGCGCGATTCCACGTCGCGGCGCCGCCTCCCCGGGCGGCCCCGGTTCAAACCGCCGGGAAGACCCGGTCTGCCTTCTCCGCTACCGGCGTGACGCCAAGAGCGACGCACAACAAAAACGGGGCAAAGTTTGATATCTTCGATTTTACTCAGACAGGCGCTGAAGAATTCAGTCACAAAACAGTTTTTTTCTAAACCACCTGCTCGCAAATCACGAACTACAACATTTATTAAACTGTTACAGTGACGACACACAACTTTAGGGTGAAAACCTACATTACGACTCAACCGTGACTATTTCGTGGCGATAAACGGACTAAGAGAAACGTGGGCGCCTCGAGGAAAACAGCCCGTCAGGTCCGCGACAGTCCAGCGCGGCCCCGTCTCGCCCTGGGCGACGTTCCGGGGGGTGTCGGCACCCACCTGCCTGAAGCCCGGGGGGGTGCGTGGCCTCCTAGGACTTCGGGGCTCGCGGAGGGGGTCCCAGGTTCAGTTACAAGGGCTCCCTTCGCTCACAACGCCCGGGGAGGTTCGGTCGGCCCCGGGGGCCCGGGTACTCGCCGACCTTTGTTCAGCCTCCGCGCCCCACCCCCGCCGCCGCAGCCGAGGCTACCCGGCC
>NW_017731634.1:1966303-1988557 GCF_001890085.2 Hipposideros armiger | reverse complement strand
CACCCGCCCCCCAGCCCCTCACTCACCCCGGCGCCCTTCGGGTTCCTCTTTCGTACCCCCCGCCCTCCAGGCGGTCGCGCCGCCTTTTCTGGGACTTGTAGTCTCTCCGCTGCCGCAGCCCGGCTGCCAGGGCACTCTCCTCCCAGCCTCAAACTACAACTCCCGGCGGTCCCCGCGAGAGCCCACTCTCGCCAGTGGGTTCCGTCAAAGGGTTCTCGCGAGGCCATGGTAGGCCCGCGCGGAGCGACTTGGGAAGTGCGGTTTAGGGCGCCTCAGTCCTGCTGGGGAAGGAAGGATGGACTACAGTTCCCAGGATTCCTCGCGCGGGCCGTCTCGGCGTTGCTAGGAGACCGGACAGCCGCCGGGCGAGCCAGCAGGCGAGGCCCCGGAAGACCGCGTTTCGGGAGGCGCGGCGTCCGCCGGGCCTTTGGGGGTGTCCGTGCTCCGCCCCCTGCTGCTCGCAAGGCGTTCCAACGGGGAACCCCAGGTGACTGGGGTTCGGCCCGCCTCCCCATAGTGTCGCAAAATGAAGACAGCAGGTGTGCCCGTTGTCTGTTGGTGGTAGGCGGAGATGGAAAGCTTCAGTTTGTAGCCGAGGCCATTCTGGACGCTGGCTGCCTCTGGTTTCACTAGAGAAAGTGAGAACAGGTGTGACCTGCTTTACACGGACAACAGGGTCATGTGACAGGAGCATCGCCGAGGACGCCATTGTGTGATTCGACTGGCGGACTTACCCATTTTAAAGCAGAAAGCCCTCTGTGAAGTTAAAATAGGTTTCCTAATTATGCCTCCTGCAAAATCTTGGCTTTTCAGACTCGAGGCGGCTGGCCCTCTGGATGCGAGGCCAGCACGTGGTCCCAGTAGAGGGCTGGGCAGGAATGTTTACTCGCTGGAAGTCCTGCTGTGAAGCTCTAGAAAGGAATCTTTGTTCTTGGGCTGCCTTGCAGCCCAGCGCTGCCATTTTTGAGACCTCAGGCAGCTTTTACATGTGATGTAGAACCCTTGTGGGGTCAGGATTAAAAAGGATATCACAGCGCCTGGCCCACACGACTGCCCTTTCAAACCCCCCTTGGGCCTGCAGAGCTGGCCCCTGGGGAAGGGGTGTGCCAGGGAGCTTCTAGGAGAAAAGAGAGTGAGACGGACCTCGGCCCTTTCTGTGTCCAGCATGGTTCTACCTTCCCTGGTAGTAGGGTTGGCCCCACAGAACACAGCAGGCAGGAAAGGATGCTGATGGGCTGCTTTCTGTGCCATTGGATGGGAACCAGTTTTCTTAAAGGGCCACTACTTTGAGAGCAGCGTCTGGGCCAGTGAGTCTGAACAGAGAGATGTGTGACCTTGGTCTGGACCAGGAAGGGCACCCCAGTCATGCACAGGTCTCCTGCACTTCCGTGTTACTGAGTAAATGGGAAGCACACAGGTGTGACCTCGGCTCCTCTGAACTAGTGAAACCTGTTGGACTGGTTACTCTTTTCGCTGAAGCTCCACCCCGTGGACACAGGGATAGGGAGGGGGCTGGGAATGCTCCCCACAGTCAGCCTCAAAGACCTTGGGGTCTGTGACAGGACGTCTGGCATCCTGGGCCGGCTTTGTCCCAACTGGATGACACTGAGGCAGGTGGAATTTCCACGTGTGGGCCAGGCTCTGCCTCTGAGCTGCCCTAGACAAAACTGTGAGTGCCAGCGGGCACTCACCACTTCTCAGTGAACGGAGTCGGTGTGTGCCAATAAAAGGATTTGCACCCTGTCCACGTCCCCGAGGTCGTCTGGGTGAGAGTTGAGTGCGGGTCAGGGCTAGGAGCTGCGGGTGTGCTGGGCCATGGGTGCTACAGGACCGCTGGCACCCACCCACGCCCAGCCCCTGGCTCCCTGGCTCTGCCTTTTTCCCACCGGCCACCCTGAGTCCTGGGAGTTCTCTTCCCTTTTTGGATGCCATCTCAGGACACCTGACCCAAATTTGAATGTGCAGAGTTTTCCACGTAAATAGAGCGCCAGTCTTGCAGCATGAGGCTGTTTTCCCAGCAAGAATATTAGGGACAGGGACAGTTGTGCTGTGTCTCTTCTGAAGGACAGCATTTGCGGAGCTCCTTTAGTTGGAAGCAGGAGGCTGGACCCCAGGGTGCCCTGGCCTCTGGCAGGAGTCGATGTCTCAAGGTCAGGCCTCGGAATGACCCCATGTTCCCATCCATACAGAGGTCGCTGATGAGAGCAGGCTTTCAGAATGGTGTGACTTGATGGCGATGATAAAAATGTTTGAGAACTGAATTGTACCTGGGATTGTGACAGCTTACGTGGGCCAGTGTGATCAAGAGGGACCTGGGCTGCAACAAACCAGGACGTCGGAGAAGCATACCTGCTCCGATGCTCGCCTGCTGCCGGCTCCGCGTGGGGCCCTGCGCCCCAGAGGTCTTTCACCGTCTAGATCAGCAGTTCTCAACCTTCCTAATGCCATGACCCCTTAATACAGTTCCTCATGTTGTGGGGACCCCCAACCATAAAATTATTTTCGTTGCTACTCTATAACTGTAATTTTGCTACTGTTATGAATCATAATGTAAATATCTTTTTGTTTTCCGATGGTCTTAGGCGACCCCTGTGAAAGGGTCGTTCGACTCCCAAAGGGGTCGCGACCCACAGGTTGAGAACCGCTGGTCTAGATGCTGAGCTGGTCCCATTTCCATGCCCGTTTTCTGAAGGACAGGGGACGCAGTGGCCCCAGTGTTGTGTTGTGTATCGTTGAGCCTGTCTGCTTCAGCCCGAGTCTCCCCAGCGTCAGCTCGGCCACTCACAACAAACTGTTTAGTATCAGAGGGTGACGTTTGTACTCTAGTGCTTCTTCGAAATGTCGACCTTGGGTTCCGTGAAGATGCTACCAAAGCCTGATGGCAAGATGATGCCGAGCACCTCCTTGGCTGCGTCCTCGCAGAGTCCTGGACGGGGGGCTGGGCTGGAGTGGGGTGTTCGGTCAGGAGGAGGCTTGGTTCAGGTTGGGTAAGGGTCCTGGGTGGTCGTTTAGGGCTGGCAGACAGAGCAAGGCCAAGGCTCTGAGGATTGGGGAGTAAACAGTCTTGGTGCTGGACAATTCTGAATCCCACGAATATTCTTGAGCTTCGTCCTGGGACACACAGAAATGACTCAAAAACAGTCTGATCCTTCTGGGTTTGTTTTCTTTAGCTTTGTGGGTTCAGGAGCTGTGCTCATTCCGGGGCTAATTGGTCCCCACCACTGGGCAGGGCCCTCTGGTTTGTCTGCCAGCGTCTGGGTGCTTGCCTGTGCTCCGGGCAGTGCCCTCCCGTCTGTCTCCACCTCCTGTGAGCTCCAGCCACTGGGGCTTCCTGGACCTCCAGCTCCTCCTCGTCCACTCAGGGGACCTCTGGGCCCCTCCTGGGTCTGCTCCCTGCACCGCGACCTGGACACAAGGCGGTGAGCTGGGGCGGTCAGGTCCCATTTCTTGGGACCACTGTGCTTCATTGTATTGAAAACTGTTGCCTCCTGGATCTGGTCTGGGTTTCAGTGGTTGGGGGACAGGGTGGCGATTGGTCCCTGTGACTATCTTGGCCAGAAGCAGAAGTTTCTCTGTTTTTATTTTTATCCCCCACTCCACCCTTCTACACTCCCAATTCCATCTCAGGGGGAAAAAAAATAAACTCTTTGACCGTGAGGAGCAGTGAGCCCTGTTTTCTTAAACAGTATGGTTGTGCTGCCTTTCCAGCCTCCGCTGTAGCCATTCAGCAGCGTAAGGCCGCCGAGTGAGGTCGGCTCAGCCTCTCTTGCTTCCAGCCGCTCCCAGCGCAGCCAGCCTGGTGTCCGGGGTCACCATCAGCTATGTGAAATGTCACAGCCAAGCTGGCACAAGTTGCCCAGCGAGTTGCTCCTACAGGAAATAAAGACCCACGCACGTTTCATGCCAGCACCCGGGGCCCAGACTGCGACCCTCTGGCACCATCCACGCCTCAGGACATGCGGACGCCTCAGGCCTGCTCTCCCTGGAGCCCCCGTGGCACTGCCGTGTGCTCCTGTCTATACGGCACTTTCACTTGGCGCTCATTCTGGGAGACCACCAGCCTGGAGATGCCCTTGAGTCCCCGTGGCCCCTGCAGCACGCATCACCTTCCGCTCCTTTGGATGGAGCGCACGCCTGAGACAGGTGTGCATAATAATTCAGACCTCCGCATGTCTGAAAGTGGCACCTGACGCGGGAATTTCTGGGCTGCGGTGCTCTGGTCACAGCGCCAGGCTCACAGTGCTGGGTGTTGGGGGAGGGGGTGTCCCACAGAGCCGCTGAGGACCAGCGTCAAAGCACACTTCTATGCCCCCACTTGTTTTCAACTGATATTGTTGTCCTGTGTTTTGTCCATCACTCTGCCCTTTCTGAACAGGCAGGGCACTAGGACACGAGGAATGTAAGTGGCTGTGGCACCACCTTTGAGTTGTGTATTTGGGTAACCTCTCCAATTGCTTCTATTAGCAGGAATGCCTGCTAAGTGAACACCTGCCTCACACCAGCCCTTTGCTTCGGGTGGTTCACTAAGAAGAGGGTCAGGCAGAAGTGACCCGTCGGAAGTTGTGCCTGGGCACTGCCACTCCGTTTCCCAGAGGGTGATGCCCTGCCCCGGCCACCAGCAGGGTGCCAGTGCCTTACCCCTCATCACTGCGGCTTCCCCCACGCACTCAGAAGGCTAGGGCCTGGGTTAGGTTGGGCTGCCAGGGCTGGGCCCCTCTCTGAGTGCTGCCCAGCCTGCACAAACCTGGCACCACTCTCTCTCCTGTGATGCTGGTAGGGGTTACCTGGCCCCTTCCAGGGTAGGTGGGGGCCCCAACAAGACCTGGGACACTTATTTGGGATGGGACACGTAGTGAAGTTGAGGAAAAATCTTTGTCAGGTAAATGTGGATGGGCAGTGACCCGTGTGGCCCAGACAAGACCCAGAGAGATGGTCCTGGAGCATTCCAAGTAACCCTACGAGCTATGGGGTCCCGAGAACATGAGGTTTCACCAGGTTAGGTGGAGAACATGAGGACGTCTTGTGGGAGCTCATTAAGTTAAAGAAAAACCTCTAGACTAAAATGGAAAATGTTTACTATCTTAAGGGCACAGAAATGCATACTCCCCCATAGCAGTCCCGTGGGGACGCTCCCTGAGGGCCATGGGAGCAACCTGGGACGTGGGCGTGTGCCTAGCAAAAACTGTGGGTCGAGGGAGACAGTGTGGCAGGGGATGGTGGGAACGTTGAAAAGTCACAACTGGGGCCAGCCGAGTGGTGCGTTGGTTAAGAACTGGCTTGGGACACCAGAGGGCCCCGGTTCAGATCCCACATGTGGGCCAGTGACACTGCCCTCCACAGCTAAGATGCTGAACAACAGCTCAACCTGGAGCTGGGCTGCCGTGAGTTGCCTGGGATGGCATAGGCTGCAGCCCCTGTGGCAGTGGATTGCTATGGGCTACCGTGTGTAGTCAGCAGCCAGCGTGAGCGGCCAGCAGCTGCAGTGAGCGGCCGTCCAGAAGCCGGCGACTGATCTGCCTCGCCCGGGGAAGAGCGCAATGATGGTGTCAACTTGGACCAGTGAAGCAACATCCTCCACAACTAGACTGAAGAACAAAAGGACAGCAATTAGTCTGTTCCCCTTCCCCCGATTCCCCAATAAAAATCTTTAAAAAAAAAAAAAGAAGAAAAGTCACGACTGGTGCTTTTTGTGTTGAAATGGAGCCGGCACACATTTTATGTCTGTAGTACCCAAGAGCTTGTCCTGTGAGAGGGTCAGCTTTGCCACCAAGTCATTGTGCAAATGAGGGGATTAGTCAGATCCTACTAAACTCTTATATGGTGTTAGAAAATTTAAGGGAATTTTTGGAATAGCCTATACATAAGTTTAATTAATTGGGTGTCCATCTGTTATTTAATTGAGAAGATTGTGTTAATTCAGACAAAGTTTAAAAGGAAATAGAATGTATAATAGAATGTATTAATGTATAAACTGTATTTGCAAATGCAGTTTAAAAGATGTGGAGGTGGACAAAAGGCATGAAGAGACATTTTATTGACGACACCAGGTGGCAGTTAAGCAGATGTCATCAGCCATTAGGGAAATGTGAACTAAGCCCCAATGATGTAGCCCCCGCCATCAGAAAGGCTGTGATTGAAAACCCAACAACACGTACAAGAGAGCCTGATCTGCGTGTATCACTGGTGGGAGCATAGGAAACTCGCCCTGCTGTCTCCATGTCACTCAGCAGTCGCATTCCTGGGCATTTGTCCCTCAGAAATGACCACGCATGTCCACATAAAACCCTGGACACACTTGTTCATAGCAACTTTATTCATAATAGCCCCAAACTGGAAACAGCCCAGATGTCCGTCAGCAGTGGGTGGCTGACCCACCGTGGTTTGACCACACCAAGGACATCGAGTGGCACTTGAGTGAGCCGTAGAGGCCTTCGCTGGGTGAAACGCCCAATGTCAGAGTCGCACGCTATACGATTGTCCTTATCTAACGTCCCTGAAGTGACAGCTGTGCGGACATGAGGCCAGACAACTGTTTGTCTGGTTAGGAGTGGCAGGCGACTGGACGGCAGCAGGTCCTGTGGGGCGGACCTCTGCATCTTGGTTCCAGGGGGACCACTGGAATCATACGGGGACGTGATGACAGAACTGACCACAGTTTTAGGGAGATGTCACTGATGGGCAGACTGGACAGCCACACCAGGACCCTGTGAGGTCTAATTATCCCAGCTTCCATGTGGCTTGTCTGCCTCAGTATGGACTCAATAGCCCCTGGGTCTGCGTTTTCTGTCCTGTTTCCTGAAACCTAATGACAGTTCTCATGCTCAGCTTTTTCATAGCGTGGATATTTGTGCAAAGGGTTCACAGCCTCTCGATGACCCACAGCCTTAGGAAGAGGGGACCCACTCGAGCTGCCAGCATGCTGGGACCTGCTGCACTTGGCCAGGACTGCCCCAGAGGGGCCTCAGCCGCACAGCAGCCGCCCCAGGCGTCACCTCAGCCCAGGCGTGCCCAGGCGCGTTGCTTGCCGCTCCCTGCAGGTGGGGCTGCTCTTCTCCACAGTTACTGGCCACACAGCTGTTCCCGGAGCCCAGGCAGCCCAGGCGTATGCGGATGTGGCCAGGCTCAGGACCTGCGGGCCCCTCCAGGATGCAGGGCCCGGCTTTGTGCCCCCCCCCAACACCCCCCCACAGGGGCACCTGCTCCATGGGGGAGGAGCCTGTGAGCTTTCTTCGCTCTTCCCAAAGGGCGATGCCCGAGGCTCAATTATCAGCTAATTGGTCAGCAATTAGAAGGTGGCCTTAATTGCTGTGTTTACCCCCCACCCCACCCTGTTCTCCGGGACCAGGCCAGTTCCTGGGGCTGCGAGCTACACAGCAGCTCTGTGCAGAGTCTGCTGACCTGCAGGCCATGTCCTCCATGTCCTCATGAGGGGAACCTGTTAGACTGCGGAGGACACTGGCTGGGCGCCCCTGCCTCCCAGCGGGTGGGGTGGAAAGGCGGCTTGCTGTGGTGCCGCCAGCAGTGTGCTTGGTCTGCGGGGGGTGGGGGTGGGGCCTGAGCCTAGGGTCACCTGAAGAACTGCGGGAAGAGGCCCCTGGTCAGCCTCAGGCCTCGGGGGTGCATGCCAGGCTGAGCCCTGGGGTCTCAAGTGCACATTGGCCTTGCTGGAACCTTCTCAGAGTCCCAGGGACCCAGCTTCACAGGAAAGGCTGCTGGACAGCCCTGCCTCCTCTGGGCACTGAGATGACCACGTCACGGCTGCCTTTGGGGCGTGACAGCACCTGGCTGGGGCCTGGGCGCATAGCAAGACGCCACCCGGTGACCTTGGTCCTCGGTGTGCAGGGCTTTGCCCAGTCACCTGTGTGGAAAGGAAAGGGACCCCACCCTCCCCCTACGTGGGGAGGAAAGGGACCCCACCCTCCCTTTGGGCCTGACAGCTTGGCACTCAGGCCACAGGGTCCCAGGGAAGGGGGAGGGACAGTGGATGGGCTGTTCCTTGGGGATGGTGCATTCTCGAGTGGGCCTGCAGGTGGCGCCCCATGTCCAGCTGGCGGCTAGCCTACACCACGTGGGCACTTCCAGCCGCCCCAGGCAGTTCCACCATAGACCGAGAAGTGTGGGCCTGGGCCCTTTCTCCGGGAGGTGATGAGATGGGGGTTCTCAGGATCTGAACTTTGGCCCCTCCACATAGAGGAATGTGGAGGTGCTCCTGAATTGGTGCTGAGGCAGCCCCTTCCCTGGGGCCCCTGCTTTCAGCCTGTGCCTCCCCATTCCAGGTGCCCAAAAGCCCCAAATCATGGCATCCTGGGGTCCCCCAATCCTTGACCGGTGCCTCAGAAGACGTAAAACTCTGGCCATAGTGCCTCCAGGACCCTCAAGCACCTGGGCCTTCTCATTTGCTTTGTTCTCAACGGGACCCCTGAAGGCGATCTGCCCTGCTATGTCCTCGTGCTGTCCCCCTCCCACCCACCCCAGGGGTGCCCCAGGCCCACCCACTGTCCCCTCTGCTCCATTCGAGTCAAAGGCATTCTTTCACTCAAGTACTGTGTGTGGAGTGCATCAGGGTCCTGGGAGAGACGGGACAAGTGCAGTGTGCACGTTAGAAAGAGCTTTACTCTGAGGGCTGCTGGCGCCGTCGCTCATGGAGGCTGAGCCCTCCTGAGACCTGCTGTCGGGCAGCCTGTGTCGTTTTTGTTCGAGTCCACAGGCTGCTGACAGGTGCCCGTCTGAGGGCCGCTGGGCCGGAGGGAGCCCTCCATGGGGAGTTCAGCCTCTTGTTCCCTTGGGCTCCACCCACAGGCAGGGCCATCAGCTCACTCAGCCCATCCACTGAAATGTCAGCGTCACCCAGAAACACCCGCATGGAAACACCTGCAATCATGTTTGACCAATACCTGGGCACCTGTGGCCCAGCCCAGACGCTGGCTCACTGTGGGGACAGAGGTGCCAAGGAGTCACTTAACCGCGATGGAACCCGGCAGAGTCAGGGCAAATGCTGGCTGTTCTGGTGAAAATTAAGTTGAAACGTCTGGACGAGGACAACCGGTCCCCCATTCCTGTAGAACAAGGCGTCATGACACCACAGTGGCAGGAGAGGGGCATGTGGGAAGCTTGGGGGTCTCTCGAGAGAAGCCTGGCCCCAGCGGGGTGCGTGGCCGCACGTTTGTAAAATTAATCTGTATCTTTCACAGCTCCTCCCACTTCATACTTTTGACGAAACAACGGCCAGTCCACCAGCTAAAGTGAACAAACAGGCTTCCAAGGATCAGAGTGAAACAGAAGCGAGTGGGCCGTGACCCCGTCCTGACTGGTCTAACCCAGGCACAGTCAGCGGGACCTTGGGATGCCCAGGTCCAGCTCTCTGGGGACCCCCGCCCTGTGCAGTCCTCTCCCCACTCATGGGACAGCACTGTCGAGGGTGGTTATAAAAAGGCCGTGGCCTGTCTTGGGTGCTCTCTGTAGGACTGCTCGCCCTGGGGGAAGCCAGCCCTGGGGGACAGCCCAGGGGACCCGCGCATGGAGCCCCTCCCACATGACCATGATGGCCTCGTGCTGCGCAGCTGCTGAAAGCTGATAAACGTCTGATAAATGTCTTCAGGCACAACACTCGGGGTCATTTGTCACACAGCCACAAGTGACTAATATAGCGTGCGGTGTGAGCTCAATGTCGGCGGGCGACAAGGACACCCCTTTTCCTGCACCCTGTTCACCAGCTGCCGGACCCTGCCACGCTCTGGCTGACCTCCCATGTGGCCCTCACCTCCCGGGCTTTCCTGCTGCCTCTGTCCTCCTCGGTCCGTGTGCAGCCTTCGCCCCATGCTGTGTCGGCTGAGGGGTCAGCTCTGTCTTCTAGTCCGGACAGGGCAGCTCAAAACATGGCGTGACCCCAGGTCTGGCATCCCCCCAACACCCACGGCTGCCCGGGCCCCTACAGAGCTGCCAAAGGGTCCTCCAACTTTAGGCCCATTTAATACTTAATCCTGGGCATCAACCTCCACCTTGGGTAAATATGTATTTGGCAATTGAGGGCTCACCAGGACAAAGGCCATGAAAGGCTTGTCACAGCTGAGCACCTCGGGCGCAGCTGGCCCAGGAAGGGTGGTCAGTGTGGAGGTGGAGGGAGGTGGGTACCCAGGCCCCCGAGAAGGGGCAGCTGTGCCCAAGGACTTCGGGTTTCGTGGAGCCACAAGGCAAAGACGTCCCACCTGGCAGGAGGCCACGGAGGAGGTGCTTTGGACATCAGTCCCCTGTGCAGTGGGCGTGGGAGCCTGGCGCTGGGAGCTGGGCCAGTGGCCTGTGCTGGCATAGGATGCGTCCTGATGCCCAGGCCTCTGTGTGCTGATGGGGCGATAACAGGCACTGCCGGGAAGCACCATTGTACCAGGGCTATGGTCTGGAAAGATGCTGGAGGCGGCTCTCAGCAAGACCTGAGACAGTGGGTGGCCTCTTGGCCAGGCCGGACAGACCTCCCAGCCCACCCACAGCCCCCAGCCCTCTGCTAGCCCAGCCTTGGGGTGCAGTGTGGCCACCCTGCCCCAGAGCTCGGAAACAATGGTGGGAAAGGGTAGGAGGTGTCCATTCAGAGTCCCTGGGGACTCTGCAGCCCTCTCCTGGTAGCACCAGCCCCAGGCCTTGCTCACCTTGGAGGGGGCTCTGGGGGCTGAGGTATGTCCTGGCATGGACCCCAGCCACATGGACTCAGAGGCCAGGAAGGGGCCTGGCCCTTGGGCCACAGCTGAACCTCACCCTATCCCCTGGACTCAGAGGCAGGTGACCACTGGCTGAACTGGGATGGGCCCCCAGGGCTGGCCCTGAGCTGGTCAGTGCTTATCCAGGACTCGTGCCTCAGATTCCAGTGAGGACACCCTGCCTGGCCCTTGGGCTGCCCGGAGCCAAGGAGGCCTGGCAGGGGTTGTGTTCTTGGCCCAGCCCTGCCCTCCGGGAGCTGGGCAGGTGCAGACTCTGTGAGCTGGGGCCGCTCGCTGGTCAAGGTCTGTTCCTCTGTGCTGGCAGGCCACAGGGCCTCAGAGCCTGACCCACACTCCTCCAAAGAACTGCCGACCAGAGAGTGACAAGCTTGGTCTCAGCAAGGGTGACTTGCCTGCCGAAAGCAAGTCCCCAAGTTCCCTGATACAAATATGAGCACACAGTCACCTTCAAGTCAGCCAAAGCCCATCACAGGCCTTAGAGCTGCTCCTGTTGGTTTGTGAGAAGCAGCAAGAGGGGGCATAGCCGAGGAGGGACCGAGGGGGGCCCCCCAGCCCTGGCTGGGAGCAGGGTCCCCTTGGCCACCCTGGAGTGTTAGCCCACAGGGTGGTCCCAGTGTCCCCAGCGGGCAGCACCAAGGGGGCCCAGTTCCTGCTCCTGGGTGATGTGTGATGAGCAGCCGGCCTCCCTGTGGCTCGTCTGTGAGGTCAATGTGGCCGTCCCCTGCCCTGGCCGCTGGCTCTCTGACCTTAGTATGGCCGGATAATGTCATGACACACAGCTCCAAAGCAACGTCCGTGAGATGTGATAATAAAGGGGAGATGTTATGATCTCAAGTGGAAACAGCACAGTTGGTTTTTAACCTAATATTCATTTATTTATGTTCTGTTTACTTACATCGAGGCATAGCAGAAAGTTTGTTGGGAACGCACCAAAGTGTCAGCAGTGGTCATGTGAGACGTGGGTCAGCACTGGTGTTGTCCTTCGTACCTACCCAACAGTGGGTAGCTAAGGGTCTGCCTCCCACCACCCGCTCACTGCCTAGTGATTCCTTTGGTAAATGTGGGAATTGCTGACCACTTCCCAGAGCTGGTGCCGTGACGGCTCTCAGGAGAGCTCGCAAATGGAGCTGGGGATTGTCGCGGATTTCAGCTCACAGGCTCTTCTCAGCCACATTTCATTTTAGAAGGAAAAGCCCCTTTGTCAGCTCCCCATGTTGACCTGATGCTGCATCACAAAGGTCCCTCCCATTTGGGGAAGAAAGCATGGGGATGGCTGGTCTGCCGTGAGCTGCGGCCCTTGGTCCCTAGAGGAGGCTGCAGAAATGGCACATCTGAGTGTGTGCTGTGGGCGGGGCTTGCTCTGTGGCCAGAGCTAGGCTAATCTGCTTGGAACCTCCTGGTCAGCTGAGTGGCTCAGTTGATGAAAATTTTGCTTGGGAGCGGACGCTCTGAACAGCAGGGCCTTCTACAGCTAAGATTGTGAACAACAGCTCGACCTGGAGCTGGGCTGTCGTGAGTGGCTGGCAACAGCGTAGGCTGCAGCCTCTGCTCCAGTGGGCTGCCATGAGCTACTGTGAATGGTCGGCAGCCAGAGTGAGCAGCCGGCGGCACCGTGAGCCACCGTGAGTGGCTGTCCAATGGCCGACGACCAACTGTCTCAGCCAGGAAGAGCGCAATGATCATGATACCAACATGGGCCAGTGAAGCAACGTCCTCCACAACTAGACTGAAAAACAAAAAGGACAGCAACTTATCTGTTTCCCTCCCCCCAATTCCCCAATAAAATCTTGAAGAAAAAAAAAAGATACACGGTGAGGGGCCAGCTGAGTAGCTCAGTTGATTAAGAGCTTGCTCAAGAGTGTGAGCTCTGGGTAGGGGGGTCGCCGGTTTGATTCCTACATGGGCCAGTGAGCTGTGCCCGAGCTGAGCTGTTGCTGAGCTGCCAACAGGTGGCAGGATGGCTCAGCTGGTGAGAGCACGTGCTCCTAACAACAAGGTTGCCTATTTGAGATAGTGGGCTACGCCCGCCGCAACTTAAAGACTGAACTCGGCACCTTGAGCTGAACTGCCACCCAGGTAGCTCAGGGGATAGAGTGCGTGCTCTTAACAACAAGGCTGCCAGTTCAACTCCTGCGTGGGATGGTGGCTACGCCCACCTACAACTAATTGAACACGGCACCTTGAGCTGAGTGGCGTGACTAAACTTGGAGCTGAGCTTGCTGAGCCCTTTACAACTAAGACTGAAGGACAACAACTTAGCTGTTCTGCTTCCCCAATTACCCCACACTGTTCTCCTCACCTAGTTCCCCAACACTGTTGCTCTCCCCCAATTTCCCAATAAAATCTTTAAAAAAAAAGATACATGGTGATCAAATTGGCTTTGTCATAGGAATGCAAGACTGGCTTGACAGATTAAAGGAGAAGATGTTATTTCCTCGGTTGATAAGGAAAAGCTTTAAATAAATTTCAAAACCTATCTGTGACTTTACAAACAGCTCTCGGCAAACTAGCAAAAAGGTAGGAAGATCACTAATGTGCGAAACTCACAGAGAAGCATCATAGTGAACTTTACACGAAGTGGAGAAATGGCCCGTGAATCCCCCAACAGGCAGGGACAGCTCTACGCCCCTGCCCAGCAGGAAGCAGATACAGAAGAGACCTCCTGTCCCTCAAATTCCCATAGAGATTTTATGGGGATCACGTCTCTCAAGGAGAAAATAAGGCAGGCAGTTAGAGACAGGCATTGGGTCTCTGCATTCCTGCACATCCCACAGAGTGACCGCCAAGGGGACATCCCCTCTACACCCAAAACTCTCCTTTGTATTGTAATTACCTACCCCTGCGGGAAAACAAATGGGCACAAAATGCCCACCTAGATCAGACCAGTCACTCTCGCACCTGCGCAGTGCCTCATGTCAATCACAGGTGCCAATCAAGTGGTCCCACGCCAAAGGAGAACAGCCCATTCTAGAGAAAGGGGATAAAAACTCCAAGTCCTGGGCAGTCCGCCCTTTTTTCCCTTTTTGGGCGCCCTGCTCTTTTGACCACTTCTTCCTTTTTGAGCCTTTTGAGCCTCACCTTTGCGCATGGCCCGCTCCAAACTCTTTGGAATGTAATTTCTCTTCTAATAATGGGCCCTTGAGCCGTTCTCTACTGCTCAGGCCTACTTCTACTCTTTGAAATGTACTATCTCTTCAAATAAACTACTTTTTCAGTTACTTTACTCCAGCATCTCGTTCAATTCTTTGCTTGAGATGCCAAGGACCTGGCCTTCGCGCCGAGAAGGGCCCACTTTCCAACAACAAATTCATTTATACGAAATATCCATGACAGGTAAATCCACAGAAACAGAAAGCAGGTTGGTGGATGTCAGAGGCTGGAGGGGTGGGGACTGACTACGTAATGGGGACGGGCTTTTCAAAATGATCGTTGGAGCTTTTCAGGAACTACATAGACTTCCTCTAGAATTTAGGAAAGAAAAAATTGTAACTAAGTGAGCCTTAACAAGAAGGGTGCGAGGAGCTAGCTGTCCAAATGTCAGGGCCACATAGCAAAGCCACCACTACACAAACCAGGTGGGTTAGGGAGCACGCCTTGCTGACCGGGGGAGCGGGAGGTGTAGGCACAGGCTTCTACTTGAGCGTGTTTGATGTACAATGACATGACAGTGCCAGGACACACCAACCAGGTGACTGGCATCGGACCAGGCTCCTGATATGAAGCTGCCCGTGAGCCTGGTGGCCTGGGAATTTGCCCCAAACAAACTCTGCAATGCACAGACCCTCTGGCAAAAAAACGGTGCGCTTGTGTCAAAATCTAGGCTTCCTGGCCCACAGCCATGACGGGACCAGAGAAGACAGCCGCCTCTTCCTCACCCGCCGTGCCACTTCCCGGGGTTTCGGCTACGCGCAGCCAGCTGTGGTCTGACCGTTCGGTATTGCCAACCAGCGACACCACCTGCTCCTGACACCTAGGCCACACCGTCATGGCTTGGCCACCCTTGGGTCGCTGGAGCAGAAGGCCAATGGCAGCCTAACGCTGTCTCTATGCCTGTGTCACTCACCTCACCTCATTGCACAGGCCCCATGTCATCTCACATCATCACAAGAAGGCTGAGTGCAGCCCAGTGAGACGTTTCGAGAGTGACAGGAACGAAAGGACCGTTATCCACGACATACAAGGAGCTCTGCCACTTGGCAGGAAGAGGATAGAAACTCCAAAACAAAGTGAGGAAACGAGCAAAGGCTATGAACGAGGACATTCCAGAAGAGGAGACCCCAAGCCCGAGGGCCTCTGTTGGGGACACGGCCAAAGCCATCAGCAGCTATAGAAATGCATGGATCACAGGGCAGGCCCTATCCCCACCAGAGCACAGAGCAAGTGGGCCGGGCACGGACGTTGCGGCGTGGCTGGGAACATGGACCGCCGTGCTGGGAGCATCATGCAGAGCTGTGCGTGGGGCCACAGGGGTCCTGGCCTGCGGCCTTGCCTGGGTTTGGCCTGTCTCCTCTTTGTCACTTACCTCTGTGAGTGGGCGCCCACTGCCACGCGTGTTCCCAGCATGGGCCTCTGCAAGAGCCCCTCCCACGTGGGGCTGCCGGCCTCACTGGGGCGCCGAGCACGTAGGGCACGTCATGTCTGTCCCAGAGCTGGAGGACTAAGGATCTTTTTAAAGGAAAACTGGGTTTGGACTTTGCCCTTCCCAGTTCACTGTGTGACAGTCACTCAGGGCAGGGCTGGCCAGGCTGTCTCCTCCCCATCGTGGCCACAGGACCCACAGGGGGACCATGCGGTCCACAAGGAGAGAACTATCCATGGGAGTGTGGGGGGTGGGTGTGCAGGTCACGGGGTGGCGCCTGAAATGTAAAGCTGCTGAAAAGGAAGTGCAGGACTGGCGGGCGTGGGGGCGGGTGGTCCCTGGGTTCTCATCCAGAGGGTGGGGGGTCGGTGTCCCTGAGGGGGGCAGGCAGGAGCCCCACGACCTACCGCTTTCTTTCTCTCTCCGCCCCCCCCCCCATGCGGGTTTCCTGGTGATTACCGACAAGTTCACTTCTAACTGAAAGCCCTGGCATTCCTGTGTAGACAGACGGATATGCAAACCTGCTTTTCTCTCAGAGCAGAAGTTAAAAATTATTCAGCAGGAATTCCTGGGCTGCGTCGCAGAGGCTGGTTGTACCAGGCAAAGGTTTGCACCGCGTTCCTGGCCAGGCTGTGAAGGCCACCCCGGGAGCTGCCTGGCTGCTGCCCCCATGTCTTCAGGGGGACCAGGTAGGAGAAGTCCGTGTGGTGGGGTCCGTGGCTGCCTCATCGCTTCTGGGTAGAGCAGGCTCAAAGTCCCCCTGCTCTGAAGCTTTTCTTTTTGAGCGGGGTCAGCCTGCAGTCGGTCTCCGGGGAGTCCTGCTACCAGGGGCACTCGGGCACCAGGCGCCTTTGGAGGGTCTCTTTGTTGGGGGTGGGTGGTGATGGTCTCACAGCGCATATTTGGGGGCATCTGAGACAGTGGGGAGAGCTGGGGCTTGTGCCCGGGCCTGTGCAGGTTGGGCCACTGCATCCACCTGAGGGCCGTGGCCTGCTGGAAACAGCCTCATGAGTTTGCATGAAAAGGCCACAAGGTGACGCCCAGGCTCCCCCAGGAGAAGTTGGGGATCTGGGACGTAGGTGGCATTTGTGGGTGCTTCTGAGCTTCCTGCGGGAAGGTCGCTGTTCGCCTGATCGCGGGACCTAACTCTGGCCGTGTCTGAACCGCAGCCAAACTGTCCTGGGCCCTGGGAGGAAGGCAGCACCCTGGGCGACCGTGGTGCACGTTTCCCGGACAGGGCAGGGCCGAAGCGCCTGCCAGGAAGCCAGATTTACTGCACTTAACAAAACACATGTGAACGGGGCTCCCCAGCAGGTGTGGGGTTCCTGATTGGCCAGAGCTGGACCAGCTTCCTCTGTGAAAGCTGAAATTCAATCCTGCCGAGATTTGGAGCCCAGGGTGTCATGGTGACGTGGGGGCACAAAATAAGGAAGACATGGGCCTAAGACTCGGCCGGCTCCACAGCGGCGGTGGGCCTGGCGTGGTCGCGTGGCAAACAGGCAGGTCGCAGTGGCGACCGTTCCCCAGGGAGGTGGACAGGCGGTGGGGGTGCTGGGCTACGTGCGGGCCGTGATGGGAAAACTCAGAAAACCGGGTGCTGCCCCCACAGAATGTCACGTATGAAAGGGGAGGTGGAGAATGTGACCGGTCAGGTACTGTAGAGGAGTTGGGGACAGTGATGGAAGACATCCTTGAGAGCGTAATGAGGACAGATGTTCCCAGCAGGGTTTCAGCTAAGCTTTAATCACAGGTCACTCCAGCAGGACTGAAATGATGCCCCGGCCTCAGCCGTTTTCAGTCGCCATTATTCCTGTACACAGTTAGGGTGGCACATATCTGTGAAGCTGGGACAGACAGCCTCCCACCCCTGCGCCCATTCATCAGACCTTGTGCCATTCATCGCCTCTCGGGAGCAACACAATTGAACCACAGCTCCCCGGGGTTCCCGTGTTGGGTGTCACCTGCCGAATGCACCCTAAGGAAGAAGGCATTTACATCTTTGCCTCCCCCGCTCCTACGCACACTTGGGTCCCCCTGTATCTCCGGCAGAGGCACGCTGTCATCTGGTTGGCTAGAACCTGTGCTCACAGCGGCCCACCCGCCTGCGTGTGAGCATCCCCCTGGAGTTAATAATCACCTTTCTATTTTCCTGCTCGCTGGGTTTCTTCTGAGCTCATGACTAATTCATCCTCAGGCTCTCAGCAGGGGGTTAAATTTAAACAACAGGGTGTCTTTGGAATCCCCTGCGGAGCCTTCCGGTCAGTCGTCCTGGTCAGTCCTCCCAGCCTGCTGCACGGCTGGGCTCAAGGCCTCCCCTGGTCTCCCTCCTCAAGATCCCCTTTGCTTGTCCCCAGGGTTGAGTTTCCCTGGACCCCACGTCTTCCTCTTTCTCGGCTACTCCTGTGTTGGTGGAGCACGTCCTCATAGCTTCCCGAGAAAGGGCGTGCGGCACACACATGGCTTTACGTGTCCTTACTCCACTCTCACTCTGGTGACCGCGTGGCCAAGTTCAAACCCCAGGGTGGTCACTGTTGTCCCTCCGAACGGCGAAAACCCAGTGCCTCCCAGCTCCCCATGCTGTGGGTCAATGTGGTGTCACTTAACTCCTGATCTGTGGCATGACACCTGCTCGCTTTTCTCGCTGGACATTTTGGGGGCCTTCCTATTGTCCCCAGTCTTCTCTGTTTGGGTTCGTTCGCATCCCCTTTTCTAGGTGCCCAGTGGCTCTTTCCTTCTGGAAATTCCTGTCTGTCAGGTCCAAGAGATTTTCTTGCGTATTAATCTTTATTTCCTCCCATCTGTCTTCCGTGCTTTCTGTCTGTGCTAAATATTATTAGGGTCCTTGACTTCGTCGACTGGCCTCTGATGACCTTCCTAGCTCCTTCTCTGGTCTGGCTTTACTCTCACAGGGATGCCTTAACTCTGATTTCCAGCTCTTTCACTGAGCTTTTCATTTCTGCTGTTATGTTCATTTCCAAGTCATTTTTGTTCTCTGAATATTTATTTCTATAGCATTCTAATCTCTTTCTGTGGTCAACAATATTTTCCCTTATGTTTTTGAGGATATATTAACAAGTTGTTTTTTTAAGTTTTCTTGCACAGAATCTTTTATATATTTCCATATTTCTTTACAAGTCACATTGAATGTCAAAGTTAAAACTTGAATGCAGAAAAACATTCCACAAGCAAGGTCAGCAGAAAAATCATTGGTTTGAGAAAACATTTTGATGCAGATGACAAGTGGTTAGTCAACATTGTGCTAGCAGCGCTTGTAAATTGTCAAAAAAAAAAAGACAGCGCTTGTAAACTGTCAAAAAAAAAGACAAGAAACTCTATGGAAAGATGGGTGAGGGCTGCAGCCAGACAGCCCAGCGAGCAAGCAAGTCATCAGACTCGAGACAGGGAAGGCAGCCTCAGGGACAGGAGGTGCAGCGGGGCTCCCTGGGCGAGAGGCACTGAGGCGAGGCCTCTCGACGCTCTGGGGGGGCAGGCGGGCGGGGGGGGGGGTTGTCACAAAGTGCCATACTGGGGCCTCAACTTTAGGGACTTGCTTCCTCAGGGCCCTGGAGGCTGGACGTCCCAGAGTAGGTGCCACAGGGCTGGCTGCTTCAGGCGGCCTCGTGGTCGTCCCTCGGTGACTCTGCCCTGCCCCCCTCTTCCTACAAGGACTCCAGTCAGACCTGTCAGCCTCGTTTTAACTTAACCACCTCTTTAAGGCCCTGCCTCGAAATATAGTCACATTCTGGGGTCCTGGGGTCAGGGCTCCACGCGTGAATGTAGGGGACACGGTTCAGTGATAAGAGGATGGTAAGTGCAGCCTCTCCATGGACGGAAGGGGTCCAGGTGACTCGGGGGGACCAGACGTAGGCGCAAAGCAAAGCGTTCACTTGGCACGTCACCCCTGCACAAGCACAACCACCAGTAAAAGTCCGTTACAAACCGTCAACAGCTGGCCCTTGAGCAGCGTGGCTGTGTGCAGGGTGGTCCACTCCCCGCGTGTGTTTGCTTCAGTAAACACAGCCGGCCCTGCAAGCCAAGTACCGTGCCGCAAACACGGTCGGCCTGTAGCTGGGAATGCGAAAATGCTGGGTTTTATCATAGTTGGTTGAATTGCGATACAAAGGGCCAACTGTAAACTTTTGGGGAGTCAAGTCGGCGCAGCACCCCAACCCCATGCTGCTCAGGCTCAGCTGTACTGCAGCTCACATGCGCTCCTGTTTTACACCGAAGTGTTGAGTTTGCCAACAAGGAGAAAGCATGGAGGGAAACGGGCTGTCACCTGTGGACTCGGGGAGGACATGGAACCGAGAGCGTGGGCTTGGTGCCTCGGCCACACCGCCACAGAAAAAGCAAAGAGAAGATGCCAGGCTCCAACAGGAGACTGGGGTAGGGCCTGGTCTGTGCTCGGACCCAGTGGGCAGCCTGGGTCTTCTGTCTTCAGCCTCTACTATGTCCTTGCCACCTGGGGTCACTGTGGGGCTGAGGTCCCAAGCCCCAGGTGAGAGGCTGGGAGCTGGGGGAACACAGCACCCTCCCCGCTAGCCTGGGAGACCCCAGTTGGGTGCTGCTCCTAGGTGGCTATTCCCAGGCAGTGGTGGGAGGGCAGCTGGCCACACAGTGCCTCTGTGATGTCTCACTTCCTCCTGTGACATGAACCCCGGCCTGGCCCTCAACTATCTGCCCAAGTTAGCTTCCTGTGCCCCCAGGAGACAGCAATGACCTTCCTTCTAACCTGTCAGGGGTGTGTTAGGGTCAGCGGCAGGGAGTTTGGGGACACCCATGATATATGCCTGTCTATCCACGAGAGGGTTTGTCTCAGTCTAGGCCTGGGTTCCCAGGCCTGTTTAGACAAGTGCAGAGTTTTCTGGAGCTTGACCCAGTGGGTGGGTGGTCTGGGGAGGGGACAGGTCCTACAATGTGGGTCCGGTACTGTATTTCGTTTTCCTGAAAAAGAACGATCTGATTAACGTGTGTCTTTGCCCACGTCCCCTTCCTGGCGCATGAGCAGTGAGGTGTCGAGAAGACCAGGAAGCCCTGCCTCCTCAGAAATAGGCCAGACGTAAACAGCACAGAAGATGGCACCTCACTGCGAAACCCCAAGTACCTACCCCACCCCACTGCCCCCAGGGTCCCAGTGCGTCTGCCCTCCCTTCCCAACAGGACCCCCAGGCCTCCGTGCCCCACCCCCCACCCCACCACAAAACCCAGACCAGGTCAGCAGCTTCTTTCCATAAAACTGTTCCCCACGTCCTGTCAACACCAACATCCCAGGGCACTGCCCCTGCCTCCTAGGACAGAACCATGTGGCCCCTGCAGGCAAGGTGGCCTTGAGGAATGGAAGGTCTCCCACACGCTTGGTCAGCATGGCTGTTCCCCACATGAGGGGTCCAGAGCTTCCCAGTTCCACAGGTGATCCCCAGTCAGAAAGTGAGGGCCTTGGGCTGGCATCACTGGGGCGCATGGCCCCAGGGGTGATGCTGCGTGCCCAAGTGTCGGTGTGGGGGCCTGCCATGCCCCCTTTGAGCTCTGGCAGAACTGGGGTGTGAGCACATGGGTGCACGCCATACAGGAGGAGCTGAGGAAGCACACCTGCCGCCCCGTGTCCACACCGCCCTCTGAGGCCAAAAGGAGCATTTGTTCCTGTGGGGGGCGGGCAGCTAGTGAGGGGCAGGCAGAGCTTGGAGGAAACATGGGGTGGAGGCTGGGGACCGTCGGGGTGGAGGAGGTGGCCCTGCAGGGCTCTGGGCTGAGCAGGGGCCCAGCAGGACCCGAGTATTTGTGGGGCTACAGTGGAAGGCCGCTGGGGGAGGCGGCCAAGGGGTCCATCCAAGGTGGGTGGGCTGAACTGGCAGATAGAAGGCTGCTGTGGCCACTGGTAACAGAATGGTGACGTCAGAGGTGTCCTCACTGGGAAGGTGGCATCGGAGAGAGGCTGCCTAGGCCTGTGGGGCGGGGCACAGGTGGGCAGCAGCTCTGGGAGGTTGAGGCATGGAGCAGACAACGCTCGCTCGCTCAGGGGCAAGCACCCTAACACCTGACGGCCCAGAAATAAAATCCACGTACAGAACTTGCAGTTCCTATGCTGTGAGCAGAGGCTGCCTTTTGCTGCAGGTGGGCAGGGGATCTGGTCCCCTGGGGGCCCCTGCCATGCAAAGCCCTGGGGCGCAGACCCGGGGCGGATCCTTTTCCTGGTGGGACACGCAATCTCCCTTCGTTTGTCCGGGTTAATTCGAGTGCAGGTGCAGATCTGCAAACAAAGGTGGGGCCCAGCCCCTTAACCCTTTCGGCGCCGCGGGAGCCTGGGGAAAGCAGACAGGAGGCCGGAACCCAGGCCAGGCGGTCAATTTGCCCTGGGCACCTGGCCAGACGCGCCTTTGTGGGGATGGCGGACCGCACCCCTGCCCGCTGGCTGGGTGGGGTCGGGACTGGGAAGGGACCGAGGCAGCCCCCGCCCGCCTCTTCCGCGCGCGCTCGCACCTGGGCCCGGGAGCCCGCGCACCTGTCCGCGACCCCAGCCCCGCCCCTTCCCTGGTTTTCCAGTTAACAATGCGGCGGCCGGGGCTTTGCGGCGGCCTCGCTCTGGGGACCGCGCTCGCTCGATCGTCAGCGTGGGCGGGGAGCCCAGCTTTGCAGAAGGAAATCCGAGCCCCCGCCAGGTGCGGAGGAGACAAAGGCGCTGGGAGGGGCCTCCGGGCGGGGCCTCAGGGCGGGGTCGCTTCCCCCATGCGCGTGGGAGGGGACGGCAGGGGAGGCGCGCGGGCCCGGCCCGAGGGCAGAGGAGGTGAGCCGGCGTCGAGGGCCAAGGTTCCTCCTGTCCCCTGCCCACCCTCTCCCCCGCCACCCCCACCCCCAGTACCGACAAGCCAGGCTCGCTCCTGGGGATCATCTTTGTGTCCTGTGACCAAATCAGTCCTCCGAGAGGGATTTCTGTAGGGCAGGGGTCTCCTGAGGTCCCCCCTGACCAAT
>NW_017731634.1:1956078-1961593 GCF_001890085.2 Hipposideros armiger | reverse complement strand
CAGGGGCTGCAGCCTACGCCGTCGCTGGCGACCCACGGCAGCTGAGCCCCAGATCGAGCTGCCGTTGACCATCTTAGCTGCAGGGGGCAGTGTCACTGGCCCTCATATGTGGGATCCAAACCGGGGCCCTCTGGCTTCCCAAGCCAGTTCTTAACCAACGCGCCACTCGGCCGGCCCTTGAATGCATTTTCACCTTATGGTATTTTCAGCTGTGATGGGCTTATCGGGACGTAAGCCCATTGTAAGCCGAGGATGGTCCTGGATGGTCTTCCCATGTCATGTCGCCCAGCCAATGGTGGACAGTCAGGACTGTGATAGCATCTGTCATTCTGCCTTGTGTTATTATTTAGATTTTACAGGTATTTATTGTCCCAGAAGCACATAACTAACGGCGTTTGCCCCCAGTCACACATTCCCTGTCAGCCTCTTCCCAGCTGACCACCCAAGAGCTGCACATTCGTAACTGATGTTTGCACACATGGTCACAGCTTTCGTGGCTGTCACTCTTGCTGCAGCATTTTACCTTGGCAACAGTAAGACGCATCTGTGCTTTGCTCAGATAGTTCTGGAAGCTGGCATGGCCACACTCTGCCAGGACAGTCCCCTCCCAGCCTTGTTCTCTGGAGTCCAGCGGCCCCCATGACTGTTAGTTTGGCATCCAGACCCCACCCCACTGGACAGAAGCCCAGGTGGACAGTCTGCCTGGTCGCAGGGGCTCCTGGCTCCAGGGACAGCCCCGGTGGCCGCACACCTGTCAATGGATGCCAGTACATGATTGAATGGGAGGGAGGTCTTCCAGAGGCTCCCACATTCCTGGGACCCTGGCTCAGGCCACATCCAACTCTGGGGGTCTCACTGATGCTGGCAGAAATGAAGTGGGTCTCCGGAGGATGCAAGGAGCCTCTACTTTCGTGTATGAAGGCTCATGTACCCCAATGGGATCCAGGGGTCACATCCCTGAGGCTCAGTCAGAGTCCCACACACTGTGCAGGGAAGGAGAGGCAGCCCTGCTCATGGCACAGGTGTGGGTGCCCAGAGGGCCCTGTGCTGCCCGCAGACTGCACCTAGACCCAGGGTGGAGGCGGGCTCCACTTCCGGGGAGGACTGGGGGGGCCGCCCAGACTACCTCCTCCAACTGGCTGGGCTGGACATCTGCCCACCGCTGTCGTGAAAGCAGCCCTGGGCCTCTCTCTCGGGCTGTCCCCACGCCTCCTCCTCGAAGGCCCCAGGGATCCCAGACTCCAGGTCCAGAGCTAAGCGCTGGCTCGTCCTCTTGAAGGGACTTGCCCAGGGTTCCTGTCCCTGGATATCCCCCCTCCCCAACCCCCCATCCTGGAAAGCCTGCTTCCTAAACAGCTCTCCCCTCACCCACCGCCCTGGGCCAAGCGTCCACCCTCCGTCCTAAGGGGCCTTCTCATAGCCTCATGCCCTCNAGGGCAGGGGTCTCCTGAGGTCCCCCCTGACCAATAGGGGTCGAGGCCTGGACCACCCCCTCCCTGCTCTTCTGGGCCTCAGCCAGTCTCTCCCTTGTGGCTCTGCCTGACTCCTCCAGGTGCCTGGCTCTCTGCAGGCCCGCACACGCCAGTCACACACCCACAGCCCCACACCGCCCCCCCCCCCACGCATAAGTGTGCACTTGGAGTCGACAGCCAGGCGACAGCAATGCAGAGCGCTCTGCCCTGTCCTGGCGGCCCCACTCTGCACCCCATTCCACCCTCTAGACCCATTTCCAGATGCTGCCTCTGGACTTCCTGCGTCAGGCTTGTCTGTGGGCCACTGGGGGGCGGGGCACGGGGGCAAGGCAGCCCCACAGCAGCCTCACTGAGCAGAGAACGGGACGCTGCTCCCTTGGGTCTCATCGGGCTGGGCTGTCTTGACCTGCTGCCAGCCTGGGTCTCGTCACACCCCCACAGCCGCCCGTGGTTGGAGGCCACCAGCTCCTTCCTGCCTTAGACCTTCTCCGGGAATAGGTGTGGCCCTTCCTCTGGCCCACCCTGGGGCGATTCCTTCAGGAACCTTCTCTGACTGCTCCCCTGAGCTGCCGTGACAGTTAGGGTGCTCAGCAACCTTGTGGGTCCCGCAGGCAGAGAGAAGTGAGAGAGAGGAGCAGCCAGGGAAAGCAAGGGCAGGGGACAGGAGAGCGAGCTGCGCCCGGCCACCGGTGCCCTGCCCGCGGCTGGGGGCCCCCGCTCAGGGCGAGACAGCTCCCGCCCCACCTGGGACCCACAGGGCTTACTGGTCTATGGAATGAAGTGAATTTTCCAGAAAGCAATTTGGAGAAAGCATCCTTTATCCGGAGACTGCGTCCTCCTGACTTCTTGGTGTGAAAGCACGGTTTGCTTTGTAAGACGATGGCTGGTAGGTGGTGGCACGTTTGAAGGCCCTTTTTTTGTCACATAAGCACATGCTAGTCCCCAAAGTCCGGGACAGCAGGGCCATATCTGTTTTTAAGGGAGAAGCAGAACAGCGGCCAGATGCCGGGCTCCTGGGCTCCGGACACCTGAAGGGTCGAGGCACCGCCCTGCCTGGGGGCCCGCAGGTCACTGCCCAGCTGGTCTCACAGGTGTTCCTGACCTCGGTCAGCACTGTCCTGAGTGTGGGCCGCCCTCAGTGAGGTGGTTGTGGGGAGGGTGCCAGACACCCAGTGACAGGTCCCGGAGCTCAGCAGGACACCCTGTGTGGTGGCCACTGGCGTGAGGCCGCGGGCAGTCGCGGGCAGCACGGGGGCTGTGTTCAGAGGAAAGTGTGGGCTCTGAGAAGCAGGAGCTGCAGGCTAGAGTCATATGCTTCGTGGAGACAGAGACGCGCTTCGTGTCCTGTCACCAGAAGCGAAAGCAGAATGCATTGCAGCCACGCTCAGGGATGTGCCCTGTCCCAGGCCACCTGCCACCTTCTGGCTGCTCGTTGCTTCCAGCTGGCTTCCTTCCAGCCCTCACCTGGGATTTGACAAAAGGCAGGAGGAGGAGAGAAGTGGGGGAGGGGTTGGTGCAGGTGGGGAAACGGAGGCTCAGCAAGGAGGGCCTGGCCAGCGAGGAGTGGGCTCGTGTCCGCGACGGCTGAGTTCCTGCGGCCTCAGTACTTCTGGGTCCTGCGTATAAACTGTGGTGCCCTTTGCCCTCATGTGTCCAGGGAGGGGACACAGCTGGGTTCCTGCAGGAGGCGCTTGGGGCCCTGGAGGGACAGGACAGGCTGGGAGGAGGTGGCATGTGTCCGATGTGAGCCCTGAGCCTCTAAGATACATTGCAACCCTTCCATCAGCAGGGCATCCTTTTTTCTGGGATCATCTTCCTGTGTGTGAGTTTCTATGCTGCCAGAGGCCGTCCCAACCTCGGGGTCGTAAAGACACAGAGCTTTGCGCCCCATTTTGTGAATGGCGGGAAGGTTGGCAGCTTCACCGTTTGTCTCTTCTGCCCCTCCGGGCCTCACTGCCAGCTCTCCCTTTTCTTACGTGAAGTCCCACATCTCGCGAGTCCGTTTCCAGGCTCTGCTGGGTCCACTCCTCTATCAGGTCCTTGCCCTGGTGGGCGCTCTGAGAGCCAATGTCCCCTCCCCGCTCTTCCCTTGCAGCTTTGTTCCAGCTGGTTTCACCCATTTTGCTTCCCCGGTGGGAGCAAGCCAGCCTCGTCCCTTAGAGCATGGGTAGGCTAGGGTGGGATTGCACTGAGAGTGAAAAGCTGGGGGAGCACAGGTGTGTCGCTGCCGCAGAGCCTGCCACTCGGGCACAGACGCTCAGCTCTCACTCTGCACCTGCCAGCCCCTCTGGCCCCAAGACCCTCCTCTGGGACTATGACCGCTCAGCCCAGACTACCCCCATCCCCCACCCCCGAAGCTCATCCCTAGTTTCAGCTGTCAGCTCCCAGGGGACAGGCTTCCTGGAGCCATCGTGGCCCTCGCTGTCCCAGGCCTGGGATCCGAGCTGGCCTCCTCTAGGGGTCCATGAGGAAAAAAAAATGGGATGTGTCACTGCAAACAGGACAGAAACACAGAGGCTCATCCAGGGGGACTCGCCTCTGCCCTGCACCTGTGACACACCATGTCCCCACATACCAACCCTCCCATTTCTCCTTTGCTGTCATCGGCTAACACCGTGAGAAAGTGGGAGTCTCAGGGACAGAGAGCGCACGTGTGTGCCCTGTGTGTGTGTGTGACCTTGGTCCCATGGCTCTGCCCTACGAGACCCTGCCCACGTCCCAGCCTTGACCTCAATCAACATGGAATCTGGCCAGAACCCTGAGACCTCTGGGAGTCTGTAGGGTGAGACCTGAGGGGAGAAGCCTGGTGCATGCGGGGGAGGGGCTGGGCCAGGGCAGTGTCCTGGGGAGTGATGTGTGGCCTCATCTCTTGGACAGGTCTGCAGGTTTGCTGGGCCAGGGGCCCCACTGAACAAGACAGGTGTGCTGCCCCCAGGGACCCCTGCCCAGGGGCACACTCCAGAGCCATCTGTGCCCCTGTGGGGAGCGGGTGTGGCTGGGCTGAGGGGGGGGGGGCTTCCAGGGAGGCGAACCAGGAAAGTGTGAAAGTGTGTGCAAGTGTGCAGTTGTTAAAGACGGGAAAATGAAGCAGCGGTCCCTGTGTGTCAGGTCCAGAGCCCACTGCGTGGGTCAGGTCTGGTTCTTTGCCACAGAGGATCAGGTAGCCGCCCCCGGCCCAGGCAGCCAAGGCAGTGAGCGTGGTGTACCCTCTGACTCACGCCTCCACCTGTGATACAGCAGCCTCAGGACTCAGGCCAGAAAGAGCAGGGGAAGGAGGGACTTGACTGTATCGCGCTGGCCTCCCCAGAGCCTTCTGCTCAGTCCTGCACTTCCAGGCTGCTCCACCTGGTTGCCATGGCGCCTTTGGCCTCCTCTGGCAGCTGCAGCACGGACCAGGCGCACAAAATCCTCGGACAGACTTTTTGCTTGAAAGGCCCAAGGCCCAGACAGAGTCTGTTAGCTGAGAATCCAATACGAACGGTCCCGCCTTCCGATGGGACTTCACAATGGCTCGGTTTATGAGTGTTTGAGCTCACGATGGTGTGAAAGTGCTAGGCATTCAGTGGAGACCATGCTCGAATCCCACCTGTTCCCAGGCTCACGGCTACAGCTCCCCTCAGCCCTGCGCTCTCGGGGTCAGCGCCCATGGTCTGCAGGACTGTGTTCCCAGCGCTTCGTGGGCGTTGTGTTTCATTTGTGTTTGGAGTTTTCACATCCCATCGTGTATAAAAAACTCCCACCAGCGTTTTCTGGTGAGAAGAGGGAGGCAGTTACTCTTGAGATGAAACTCAAGAGAACGGCCCAGCTGTGGGCTAATGTGTGTTCTGAGCACGTGTAAGGGAGGCCAGGCTGAGCTGTGAGCTTCACAGTTTAGGTATATTGAATGCATTTTCTTTTTTTTTTAAAGATTTATTGGGGAATTGGGGGAGGGGAACAGTGCTGGGGAATCGGTGGAAGGGGAACAGACAAGTTGCTGTCGTTTTGTTCTTCAGTCTAGTTGTGGAGGACGTTGCTTCACTGGCCCAAGCTGGCACCATCATTGC